>NW_020837947.1:58292868-58469525 GCF_003676395.1 Aethalodelphis obliquidens | reverse complement strand
TCGGCAGGCGGGCTCTCAACCACTGCGCCACCAGGGAAGCCCCCCTTCTCACATTTTGAATCTCTTTTTTTTTTTTCAGGAATAGCTCTGTCCCTTTTAGGGACTTGCCTGATTAGATCGGGCCCACCTAGGGTAATCTCCTTTTCTTAAGGTCAGCTACTTTGATACCTTAATTACATCTGAAAAATCCCTTCACCCCTAGAACAGTGTCTGACTGAAAAACTAGAAGATGCGTCTACACCATGGGGCAGGGAATCTTAGGGGCCATTTTAGAATTCTGTCTACCATGAGTGTATGAAAGAATGAGAGCCTTGGGATGAAATCTGAACATGACAGTCACGGTCAGGTAAATCTTCAAGGACTCTGCTCCAGTTAAAGATGTGGAAGTTCCTCTTTGGGGTTCAGGAGGAGTGATGGCAGCTGCTGGGACCACACAGTTCCAGTATCTTCTATAATGACAACAAACTCCCCTCTGATAAGAACGAATATGTGATACAGAGTCTGGGCTGCTCATTCCAGAGGAAAGAGAAACTTAAAAATCTAAGGACAAAAGGAGTTGTTTCAGCCCCTTTTTTTGATGCTCTGAAAGAAGTAGTCAAACCCCCCTCTCCCTAGGCACAAACACAGCCAGTCTGGACCTTCTCTTGGAGCTTGCCCAGATCTGACTGGAACAGAAGACAGGTGACCTGCTATCACTAAGAGCTGGCTGCTGTACTCCGAAGTTACGTGTGTGAATGGCTGAAAGGATATTTCACTCTCAGCCCCATGCAGTGGCACTTGAGGAAGAGGACTGCAGTGGGCTAGTTCTGACACATAGACTGAGAGGGAATGGGTTAAAAAAAAAGGTTTTCTTCTCGGGCTTCCCTGGTGGGGCAGTGGTTGAGAGTCCGCCTGCCGATGCAGGGGACGCGGGTTCGTGCCCCGGTCCGGGAAGATCCCACATGCTGCGGAGCGGCTGGACCCGTGAGCCGTGGCCGCTGGGCCTGCTAGTCGGGAGCCTGTGCTCCACAATGGGAGAGGCCACAACAGTGAGCGGCCCGCATACCACAAAATAATAATAATAAATAAATAAATAAAGTCTTCTTCTCAAGACTCAGAAATAACCTCAAGGGGCAAAAATGAAACAAAAAAATGAAACTGAAAATCTTCTTTCATATTATGGTAGGTTTTTGTTTTGTTTTATTTTTCTTCTTTAAAGTGAAACAAGCTAACCAGGCCTTGGACAGCTTAGAGTTTTTTAAGTTCTTGTAAGTCCTAACCTTAGCTTCAGTCTGGTGTGCTCTAAACACTCTCTCTGGGACAGATAATTTTTCTTCATTATGAATTTTAAAATGGAAACTTTAACAGATGAGCACTGCTTCCCCAGGAGGAGACATCATTAATATGTAAAAACCTTTGAGAAGAACAATACCCCAGCACACCAGCCAGCCATTTGCCATCTCCCTGCCACCCATATTCTCTGCCTTGTCTCCCACCCTCTGCCACCGATTAAGGGGGAACATACCCAGTGCTTGACTCAATTCCAGAAAACTCAGTTTATGATCAGAGAACAAGGAACTGGGAGGCCTGAGAGGCAAAGATCAAGAGTGGGGATGCCTTGGGGGCACATGAGTGGCAGGTGACGGAAAGTAGAGTAGGATGAATGGAACATGGCCCCTCCATGTCATATAGACAATACATGCAGATAGTAAACAGAATGCCTTTCTCTTTAGCATGGTAGGGCTTATTTTTCATCGTTAAATTAAACTTCGTAGCTGGATGGGAATCTCAGCATCTACAAAATGTGATGCTCCACAGCATTGTGGTATAAGCACCACTAGTGGCCAGGAGTTCTGGGTTCTAGGTCTCTCATTTAGCCATAAAAAGACTAGGAAGTTAGTTATTGCTTGGAGACCAGCTTCTATGTCTATACAGTGGATACGAATAATACCCCACTTATTTTATATTAGTAGGTTTTTGAGAAGGTGAAACTAAAGATAGATGTGTATGTGTTTGAAAATAATAAAATTATCTAAAAAGAGAGAAGTTTCTGAAAAGAAATTTCCAAGAATCCATAAGGGTTTGCAAAGTTGCTTGCATTTATATAAGAGAAGGAGATGATAGTTCATGGTAAGAATGGTTCAGGACCCCATTTTCCTACATAAAGAGAGCTGGGGTCGTGGAAATCCAACTGGCTCATGCTAGCGATATCCATTCACAGACGAACCGTCACAGGGAGAGCGCATATTACTGAGTGCAGAGAGAATCATCATGCTTATGTCTATGAACAAAATGAAATCTCAGACAGGCTTCATCTGAATTATCAAGAAATTGAAAGGAAAAGAAAATACCTAAACATTGGCTTTTGAAGCTATTTACTAGCCATGCATGTTAAAGACGTTGAACAGGGAAGGGGAAATTGTAGTACATGTATTCTGAATTCCTACATCCTTCTAGAGTCAATGGCAGGAGAAAGCTATACTTAATCACATTTTAAAGATAAAAATTTTCCATCATCCTTATTATCTTTCACATGTACAGATATTGCCTCTTTCCTGTGGGAGTCAAAGTTATTTACAAATCACAAAACCTATTACCTAATTTTCCCTGTGTTTCCAGTCTGTCAAACATACAAAGGCAATACAAAAACCCCTAGCAATGCAGTGTTCCTATCAGCACAGGAAAAAAATCAAAAAATACATTCCATTAAACAAATGTTTTTGGAGTTGAGTGAGTATGATTAGTGCCCAGTATTAGGGATATTATGGGGAATAAACAAAAAATGTCTACAAACACACAATCCAAGTAGGGTCCTAAAACAGATATAAAAGTTAAAAAAAAATGGTACAAGACAACTGTGCTACAAGAAAATTATGCAAGATCGCCTTGGAGATGAAGCAGGCATTTGATCTCAGCCTTAAGGTAGACTTTTACTGGGTGTAGGCTTGGGGGCAGACTTCCAGGGGTACATTGTGAGCAAAAGGATGAGAATGGAATAGGGTAGGACTTTTACAGGGAAAAATGTAGAGCATAAAAGGGATGAGGCAGAAGTGGGAGGATAAACATAAAGACAAAGTTGGTAAAGAATTCTGAGAGCTAAGCTAACAATTTTGACAAGATGCTTTAACCAAACCATTGAAGGATTTTGAAAATAACTGTGCTGTCAATGAAGCTATGCTTTAGGAAGATTAATCTTATATCGTTGTGGGTTCAATTCAAACAAAGAAAGCCTGGAGGTCTTGACCAGTTAAAGACTATAGCACTGGTATGGGCAAGAGGTGCTGCAAATTAGGGTAGAGTCACAGGAATAAGACATGAAATGGTGCTAGAGGAACAGGCAGAACGTTGCTCTGCAAGTGTACAATATCTATAAAGTCATATTAATGTAAAGGGTGCTTATCTGTTTTCACCTTATAATTAACTGTTAAATAAATTATGGAAAATTATCTGTTACATGAGAAGAGAATGTCAACACTATTGACTTTCACAATATCAAAATAATGAACTTTCTGGCAGAGATGAGGCATTAGAAGGGGGAAAAGGTGATGGAAAATTGTGAGCACTAATGACTTTATCTCCCAATATGGAGGTCAGGAAATACTGCCTGATGAAACAAAAGGTGGAGGTTGAAGCAGGGTGATTGAGGTTCTAGAATCAACCAGTGAAGGAACTAAAACTAGGGTGGGGAAAGACAGAGAAGAAAGGATGGTGTGAGTGACATCAATTCTCACTTATCATCAGAAAAGTCAAAAGACAACATCTAAAGCTGATGAATCAAGAAATAATAGCATAAGGTTATTGCTAGCACCATGAATGTTATCATGGAAAAAGAAAAACAAAAGAAAGAAATGGTGGGCAAGGCTTGGATGGAACAAGGGCTATTGCTTTTTGTCACAAATTCTGCTGTAGCCATTTGATTTTCACCCATCAGCATGCATTACTTTGATTAAAAATGTAAATTAAAAATCAAAATCTAATTGATGAGATTTGGCAACAGTTTCAACAGAAAAAGAAGAGAGAGAGGTTGACTGATTTTCCACATCTAATTGACTGAGAGTTTGGTGAATGAAACATTAACGTTTGCTGGGGCAGTCAGGAGGAGAGATGGAGAGCAAGGTGAGATATGGAGTTTGCTTCCCCACATAAATTTAAAAGTTAAAATGAGTTTTAAGGTAGTCATGGCAGATGTTACACAGGATTGCAGTCAAACATTTGGGCTGGGTCAAAGCATAGATTCATTGCTTGGAGGGAGTTAATTCAATGCTTAAGCAAAAGTATAGCGGGCCAAATATCGGCTTGCTGTGTTTGTTTTCAGGCCAGTAAAACCCAACCTGACAAAGAAAAAAGATGCTGAATGATCCCATAAGAGCTGAACTAAAGAGAAATATGCAACTCCCATCTCGTGTCCTTGCTTTTGCTGAATTCAATGAGTTTAGCCTAATTTAAGCTAATAGAGGACAAAAGAGCAGTGATAGGAAGAAGAGATAAAAAGGACTGTGCATTTTAACTAAAGAGAGAAAAACGACAGCGCTGCCTGTTAAGCAGCACCTATCATTTCCAGTCATTTTGAAATGATATTAAACACAACTGTAAAAATTATCAAAGAATAAAAAAAGCATCACAGTAATCTCAGTCAACATTTGGCACATTGTAAAATTCTATTAGAAACTGTATCCCTCTCGGGATATATATTGTTCACATCACTTTTGTTAATAATTCGTATGACCAAGAACAAAATGAGTGTGGACCCAGATGAAAAAATGTTTTGACAGGTCAGCAAAATCCCTTTGTTGTCCTGAGAGTAAAAAAAGCCCTCGTTTTTGGAAGTGTGAAAGATAAGTAACATTGTTAAGGGGCGGTAAATCCTTGTAGCCAAATCCATCTTCCTGACCAAGTCACCTCCCTTCTTAAAATCCTTTGGTGGTGGAAATGAAGGGTCTGACTGTTTTTGATGCTGGACCACTGAAAGCTTTCATTCTCATCTCTCCTCTTGCCTCTCTTTTGCCCCAGATCTGGGTAAGCTGCTAAAAAAAACCCTGAGCACGCTCTCCTCTGGTGCCAGTGGAGAAGTTCAAACTACACAAGCCTGGCCTGTAGGTGGGAATCTCCAGCCCAGCCCCACCTTCTATATCCACAGTGAAAACCAAAGCCACTTGCCTCTCCTACTTGCCGCGGGCCAGTTTGGAGTGGCTCCGGGCGCCTGCTCCGCTCTCCGCAGGAAGCCTTACTGTGTGTGCAGTAACTTTCTCATACTCCGTTGGTTGGAACATATATGGCTTCCTCAGTCTCAACATCCAAACCAATCTGGGGAGAAGGACTGATCCCACTCTCCATGGGACAACCACAAAACGAGTGGATTTCCATCACTCTTCAGATAAATGACAAAATAATAATAATGGCTAACACTTACATAGTGCTTGCTAGGTGCCAGACATCGTCCTGAGGTCTTTACATTCATCAACTCATTAAATTTGCGTGGAAGTCCCATGAGGTAGGGAGTATTATTATTGACCTTATTATGAAGTTGAAGATACTGAGATGCGGAAAGGTTAAGCGACGTGTCCAATACCACAGGGCTAGGAAGAAGCAGAGCAGGATTTGAACCCAGGCCCCCAGCTCTAAAAGCAGTGCTTTTACCCCAGTACCATTGCAACTCTAATGAAGAAGTAGCCCGTGAAGCCTGGAACAACCTGGCTTCGGCCCACCTTTCCAGCCTCATCCCACACAGCGCTCTGTCTGCTTTCAGACGGATACTGGTTCTCCCTGTTCCCTCCTCCACTGGGTCTTGCCCCTGCATTTCCCTTCCTCTTTGCCAAGGTAGCTCTTATTCAAACCTCAGCTCTCAGAAAAGCCTTTTCTGACCACTCGCCTCCCTCCCACCTATCCCCCAACTACTTCAAATCTTCAGAGTAAGCCATGTACCTCTCGTTTATGCCTTTATCAGTACTCTAGGTTTTCCTCTATTTGTGTGATTATTTGACTGTTCTCCTCTCTCGGTAAACCATAATCTCACTGACAGCAGGGACCATGTTTATTTTTACTTATTGTTACACTTTGGCGGCACCTGGCACTGAAATAGTTCCTCTATAAATGTTATATTTGTGAAATAAACGAGTAATACACAGTCATTTCCATTTCAGCCAGTCATATATGCTGCCCATGAATAGACTGACCCTGTAGCAGAAATTTATAAGCAAATGGGTTTTGTGGATTGATGCCATTTTTCCTACTCTGAAATTGTAATTCTTACAGTCCCTGTGGGGTTTTCTAGAGGGGGGAGAAGGAGCCAGTTTCCTCTCCCTGGGTCCTTCTATAAGTCTTGCACGAGGCGATCTCACACTCCAGTAGTGCCTGACTTGGGATGGTCCACTGGGCATCCCTCCGAGGGCAGAGTGGGAAGAAGCCAGGGGCAAACTCTGTGTCATTCATGGTAGATGTACCCCTGTCCACACGCCCAGGAAAGGTGGTCCGTGTCTGCGCATGGTGTGCGAGGTTCTGCTGTTCAGAGATCCTCTTCACTGTGATCTGAAGCTGCCCAGGGTTAGCTGATTACCCACCTTCCTGGACAGAAAAATCCAAAAGTGGGGAAGAGAGGTGCTAAATTTAATTGTGTTCGCTATCTCTCAAGTGTTTTGTGTTTTTTTTTGCGTTACGCGGGCCTCTCACTGTTGTGGCCTCTCCCATCGCGGAGCACAGGCTCCGGACGCGCAGGCTCAGCGGCCATGGCTCACGGGCCCAGCCGCTCCGCGGCATGTGGGATCTTCCCGGACCGGAGCACAAACCCGTGTCCCCTGCATCGGCAGGCGGACTCTCAACCACTGCGCCACCAAGGAAGCCCTCAAGTGTTTTTCATAATTTTTTAAACTCCATATTCACATCTCTCTGAAGTAGCTAATATCATCTCCATTTTTCAGGTGAGAAACTGAATAACCTAAGTCGTGTGGCTAGTAAATAGCAGTGGATGTGCCAGGATTCAGGTCTGAATAGCGCCAAATCCAATGGTCTTTCCGTCTCAGAATGACAACTCCATCCTGGCTCCTAAATCCAAAAAAGAAGGATCTTTTTGTATCAGGATATGAGGAATTCAGTGCTGAAAGGGACACCTTAAGATTGTTTCAAAACATTCTGGCCTCCTTTAAAATGCTGAGAAGAGATATTTTTATCTAGTAAAAGAAAACCTTTCCTTTCATCTTGAAATTTTTTAAATTAATAATCATTAAATAAGAAGACAGATGGCCTAATTGTTAAAGATTCCTTTTAGAGATGAAGAGAAACAAATAAATGAATGAGGAACTCTTTCTTAAAATAAGATGATGCTTTATAAAGACTTTATTGATGCCCAATAAAGCCGTGCCTGAGGAAAAAATAAAAAGTTCCCATGTAACTCCTTGTTAATTGGAGGAAAGAAACACACAGGAGAAAAACGTAAATAAAATCCTATGGGATTCAGCAATAGATTCCATGAAAGATAATATTCCTGAAAATGTTGGAGAGAAAGAGGTAATTGAAACTGACTATGGACTGGGTCGTTAAGTTAGGAGAGCAATCCCAGCCTGTGAAGACCTCTAGGTCCCATGCAGTAAGTAGATGGAAATCACAGAGTTTGCCCTGTAGAGGGAGGGAGGGGGCTGCTGGGGAGTTGCACAGAGATTCTGAATGGGAGACTCAGAACCTATCTCTGAGGGACCGGGGAGAACAGGTTTCTGAGGTACTGGAAACCTGAGCTGCCATCACCACCTCCTGGGCTCTTCCATTGCGAAAAAAGAGTGCAGCCTACCCAGAAGCCATCTGGAAGATGCCTAAATGTCTCCTGGCTGGATCTCACTCAATCTCCTGGCCTTTTCAATAAAGGGAAACTGAAAGAGAGCAGGAAGACAGACACACCAGGACCAGCACAGCTCATCATTCTGGCCTTGTGATGACAGAGGAATAGGCGTATGCAGTCTGTTAAGGGACAGCAGCAGGCTGTTGAGCCTGAGTATAACTCGGGAAATATCTGAGCAGATAATCCATCAGTTCTAAGCCATCCATCCCTCACAAGGTCCAGGGCGCTGTGCCCTTTGTAAGGCTTTTACTTCTACTTTACTAATTTCTCTATCTGTTCACCACACACAAGTCAGTATTTATCTTCGAGTTTGAGAAGGTTCTGGCACATACTGGGTCTCTATAAATATTTATTCAACGTACAATAAACTATAAATAAAAGTTTGTGTTCACTTAGCAAACTTTATGTAAGAGACATAAAGAAGGAAAAGCAACCCAGGTTTGATTTGTAGTGACCATCGGTATCAACTGTACTCACTGAGGACAAATGTCGAATATATGGACAATATGCAATTATGTGGGCAACTGACTAGGAAATCAAACTAGCAAATCTGCAAAGATTTTTTCCAAAAAAAAATCTGTTTTCCAAAAAGACCTCTTTGGGAATTAAAATTGATACTGAAATTCTAATAAGAACTGGCTTCCATTTTGGTTACAGGACTTGGCAGTGGATATGCTTCCCCGGGAGAAGTCTATATAAAGTTGAGTGCATGTAGCTCTTCACACGCAAATATTACAGAGGCCGGGAAGTTCTAGCTTCTGTACAGTGCCAGAAACTAGGGATTTATGCTACAGTTACTGGGAAACGTCTTGTCCTTCATCCCCAGCGCTTCCGGGAGCAGGGACAACTTAGCATCTACAAGCAGGCGTTAGTAATGTTATGCCACCAAGAGCCCCATGCGGATGGCCCACGGAAAAGCAGTCGGACATAAATGGGGAGGCTGCAGAGCCCAAAGGCTTCTTTCACTCAGAGCTCCGTGGAGAAATTCCCACGTGGAATCTGCAAAGAAGGAATGTATTGGTATACCTTCAAATAGCCGATATTTTAATGAATACCTACAAAGAAACAACTAGTGATAATGAAACCTCCTCGTCAGAAACTCTTCAGCTGTCTTCTTCACCTAGCCTTGGCCTTCTCCATTCAATTGAATTGTCTTTCCCACCTCCTTCCAACCAAGTTTTGTTATTTTTGTGTTTTCTCTTTAGGTTGGAGAGGGAGGTGGAAACAGTAGGAACGCAAGGGAGAAGACTAAGTGGGAAATTTACCTTTAAATTATCATAATACTAGATGATAAATGAGTTTGTGTAAAAAGATCCCTACTCTAGAAACGGTGACATTTTTGCATTGCACAATGAGTTTATGGAGTGTGTGTGTATATGGTCCCAGGTACCTCTGAAGTACAAGGGTGGTATTTTTATAAATGTCAGTTTTACTTCTCTCTCTGTTTCGGACTCCTATGGTTTGTGGGATCTGGTACAAGTTTGCAGAAAAACAAACTGGACATACACAAGTGAGGCTACCTCATGCTTAACAAATCTGCAGAACTAGTCTCTCCAAGCACTGGAGGATTTTGATTGTTAGAGGACTCAAAATTAGGTCCTAATAGCTTCCCCTGGGTGTGACTTAACTGCAGTGCAGCCATTTCCAACGTCTTGTCAACTTCTGCATGATTCTTATTTTCTCTGTACCCAGTCTCATCGTCCTAGGCTACTCATGAGGGGTAACCCAGCCTGCATATTTTCTTGGGGAAATATTTTACAGAGTAGGAAGGAAATATTAAGGCCCCATCATCAAGGCTTCACCAAAAGGTTTCAAGGCAGGCGTGTTCCACTGGACATGGAAGAATTTATCTCAAGAGCACTAGTAAAATGTAATACAGATCATCTTAAAACATCTTTAGTCACCGGTATGAGCAGAGCAATCAATTTTGGCCACACACCTAGAAGGAAAAAACAGAGGTGGCCCTACTCACAAAAATACTTTCACCATCAACACACAGTGACATTCTTCCTCATAGCTCAGGTTGAAGGATGTACAGTAAATAAGCCTTCATCTCATAGCACCTGAGGTGGGCCTTTGGAAGCACAATGGAGATAGGGTAACTGGAAGGACCTAATCAGAGAAGCAGTTGCTGCTCAGACAATCATCTCTGGGGCCAACAGCACTACGCCTTCCCCATTCTCTCCCTGTTAAAGTCTTTTCACCAATTCTTTTAAAGGTACAAAGTTTTCATTGTTATGAATTTGAAGTTACTTGGTAGGTCACAGATTTCCACTGAGCCAATGGCAGAAGAATTCCGAAAGGAAACTATTATGGTTCTTTGTTCTTAAACAAATAAAGTATGTTCTTTATCTCCCAGGAAGCTTATAATATGATAGGTGCAGCTTTAAGTACTAATTATACTAAATAGCAGGGCGTAACTCAAAAGAGAGACTACACCTATTATGTAGAATTCCCTAAAGAAACATTAGAAATTTTACATGCATTGACTGCTAGTTAGCATTAGAAAGACGTTTATGAGTTGACTCCACCAAAGCCACAACTGTTTGCATTAGCAAGCAGGCAACATAAGCTAACTGATAAGAATTCAGTGATATAACGCAATTAATATAGTTATGTCTGTTAATTAGTGTTTTCCAACTGTCAAAGAAGATGCCTTTTAGGAGCCAAACTTATTTTACCGATTAAAAATTAGAATCCATCTTGTGAAACTGAGCTGGACCTTCCTTTGATCTAATTAAAGGAAGAGTTTGCATACTCAAAATCTGTGCCCCTCTGACATAAATTAACATATTCATAAATGAGATAGGTGGATATTTTGCAATTAACATGGGACAACGAGAATAAAGCCAAATTAGTAAACATGCTTTCTTTATTAACTTGCAGGTCAAGCTCTGTTGTACTATAAACCAATAGTGATAGAACAGAGTAATTTTTTTCAAAGAAAATTTATTGGCTCTGAAATTCTGTGGCACTCTATCACAGAAATATGACTCGTTTCTTCATTTCCAGACACCTGTTAGCTCATAACCAGAAGTATACACAAACTGCTGGTTTTTATGCCCAACTGGAGAATTTCAGCCCAGAGCAGGTTTATGGGTTTCCTGAAAGAGTCTATTTTTACTCTTATAATCCTAAAGGCATTTTTACACTGCCTGGAGACACCAAAGGCCCTCTTAATCCTCTAGTGGCTCTGCTTCCTTCAATGTTGTGCCTCTGCAGTTCTCATTGGATGAATTTCTTGGTTAGATTTTCCACCTGAAAGAAGCAACCTTGACTAGACTGTGCACCAAGTATACATGTCTGCCTTCCAAAGCAGGGGATTGATTAGAAAAATATTATGGTTGCTTTATTTATGAATGGACTCCAAATAGCTCCTAGAATATAATGCCAATAGTCTTATCCCTTTAACTCCCCGGTTCCCACATCTCACCCTCTCCTGTCTTTTGAGGCTTCCAGTGAAGCTGGGTGCCCCACAGAAATCAGTGCACTGAGAAGCATATGGACTTGCCTCCAACCCCTAGAACATGTCAGATGCTGACTGGATGCCAAGCCAAGGCATCCGGGAGGCCAGGGGAGTTCCAGGTTGAAATAAATGTTACAGGCTCAGTCTTCTATGGTCTCAGGGAAGAGATTAGTTTAAGACAGTCAAGATCAACGCAGGCATATACAATCTGTTAAGGGTGCTCTGGAACAGAAAAACCCATATCACACGAGATCCATGCCAAGCTGTTGTTTAGCACTGTTCATTGAACAAATCCTCAGTTTTTATTTGCTTCACACTAAAATACCATTGCTCATCGTTGCAAACTCTGCACAGGAATGCTTCTGTTCTTTCTACCTTTCTTTTCTAAAAGCTGCTTTTTCTCGTTGTTTCTCTGATTTCCTATCACATATGTGATCTCTACCACACAACTTCTTTATTGTTCCCAATTGCTTTTTGTTTGCTAAGATTATCTTCTCCACCAGACTATAGGGATATGACATTTGGCACCTCTAGGTTCAATCATCTACTAACTGCAATCCTGGAAAAACAACTGGACTCCTGTGTGTGCCTGTTTCTTCATTTGTACAGCAAGGCTGATAATGGTACCTACTGAAATAAAATTGTATATTTAAAAAATTTAATGGAACGTCTGACAAACCAAGTATTTTATTAAAGTCAGTTATTGATAGTGTTACTTGAAATATTCAAGGGTCTTACCATAGCATTTGACAGCTATCCATTTCTCAATAAATTACTTTTTATTAACAAATTTCTGGCTTGACAGCACCTAGGTACCTTGGGGTAGAATGGACAACACATCCAGTTAGTCAGAGGAGTGTTCACTGAGTATATATAAACACTCTGTGCTGAAGTTTGGAGTAGAAGTGCCTCTTCTCAGTTATTTGTCTAGATCAGGGCAGCAGAGCAGCATGGTGGCAGCTAGAACTCCAAACATGAAGGGAAAGGACACATTGGGAAGGTTGTTCCAGTGAGAAGGTTGGTTAGCCTCTTGCTTCCAGAACATAAGCACCCAGTTTAGTTCATTGCAGAGAACAGCTTTAAGAACAGACATTTTCATACCACAGTTTAATTTCCCTGCTAAGCAAGAAAAGCCTCTCTCTGCTGAAGTTGTCTGCTGCCCATCAGAATATTCTTTTGAAAATATTTCAGGACAGGGGTCAGGATAATGTCATACCAAGTTGCCAACCTCTTAACAGACATGAAATATTCATAGATTCCTATTCAGATGTGCTCCTTCGATGGCCTCAACCCTCCTCTTTACGTTCCAAATTCAACATGAAAGTTTATCTTTAGGTAGCCAACCTTTTTTCAGTGATAAAGGTCAATTATGACCTTGCTTTACTGACAGTTATCACACTATCCAGGATTCCATAATATATCCAGTAATACCGCACTGTGAATAAATGTGATGAAAAAAAATCACACGGGTAAAATTTATATGCAAAATGAGAAAAAGCATCAACTTTTCCCTCCAGTTACCTTTATTTATTTGAACAAATGTCATGAGAAAGAGAGTCTTAGACTTAATCTCCCTCAATCAATGTCAGCCACATTACTACTTAATGGGAGTTTATACTGCATAATATTATTTTCTTTGTATGAACCATTTTCTGACACCTTACATTTAGTTAAATGATTTATCCATGTACATTTTACATGAGGATAAATATGAGAAACGGTTTCTGCTTCTCTTGAGTGGGATAAGGAAGCAACTCTAAAATACAACGTCAATTGGCTCAGCCATTCAGGCCCTGATGTCAACAGGAGTTATACCTGGGTACAAAGAAAATCTATCTGAATAGCAGTAGTGCCATGAGGGATAATATATTTTTTTATAATTTCTTGTTTCATAGGACCTAACCAAACCATCTCCCCAACAATGTGCTCTCACTTGTCAGTAAGCACAGGCTTTAGATGTTATGTGTACCATCACGTGGGTGCTTACTCTTTGCCTATGTATATCAGTGCTATCAGGTAAGGATGACTCTGCTGTGAAAGATTGTGCTGTGGAATTTACAAGCTGGAAAGTTGGGTTGTGTTGGTGAGTTACAGAAAAATACTTGCTGTCCAAAAGCAATTTTGCTGCCTGTTTATAGCTTATAGTTTTGTAAATTTGGAGCAGGTTCTTTTGTGATTTCTTTTCTGGATCACTAACTGAAAACCAACCTAGTTTGAATTGAGATTTGTTAAAAAGAAAATTCCCCAGGACATATGCACAACCTGGACATTTTTCAGATTCTGTGATCTGAAGTTTATTACTTGTAGGGGATTTTTTACACAAGGCTGGATAAAATCCCATCAATCTTATTTTGTTGTCATTGTTTTTATGGTTTTGTTTTTGCTTTTTTAAATTTAAAACTGAATTAAAGGTATTCATTTGAAGGAAAAGAAGCAACTCTTTTCAAATTAAGTTTCTGGGTGCTATCGTGAGAGGAGGGCATAGTCCAAACAACATCAGAAAGATGTTCAACCAATTCCTGTCTCATCTCCTCAGTTACATTTATTCCTCATGACTTCTCGTGGAGCTTCAGACTGTTTCCCCCTTTTTAGCACACAATCAACTGGAACGAGACAAGATGAAGTAAGGCCTGACAATGACACAAATTTGACCAAGCCAAAATATATTTGGAAAGGGGTATATAAGTCTTTTTTATGAACGAAGACCTTCTTTATTTATAAATTTCTCTTATTCAAAGAATAGGCCTTCAGTGTACCCTGCAAAACACAACTTAAATGCCAATTACACTCTGAAGCCTTTTGCTTCCCACCCCGGCAGAGTTCACTGCTCCTGCACCTGGATTCTTACAACAGGGTTCTTACACCTCTAGCTGCCATTTTCCTCATTCTGCCTTGATCTAGAATTTATTGTTCAGATGTCTGGCTTCTACCCTGAACCATAAACTCCTTGGTGGCTGATTCTACGTATCAATGCATGTTTACCCTCCATTCAGCTCCTAGAGCAATGCTATCCCCTTCTAGAGACTTCTGGCATGGTTATTCTGTTTCTCTGTCCTACTAGATTTAGGTCATTGAAGGAAGGCAGAGAATATATTTTATCTTACTCATCTTTTGGTTCCCTGGGCCTCATATCACCCCAAGGACAGACCAATGTTTCCTGAGTGAATGACTAAACAATTAAATAATTTCTACCAACTTTTCCCCAACACTTTAGGGCTACCCCAGGGTATTAGTATGCCATATGTCCCCATCCCAAGCCCAAGATATAAACAAGCAACTGAACAGAAGAGGGGTAGACCAGAAGGCTTTCATCAGATCAAGTCAATTGTCCAATTTGTTCACTGAATCATTCATTGCTTTGAGTTCCATGGCACTCACTCACAATAGTGTTGACTTGACCCTGGGTCCCCTACTGCCAGAGTCACCCAAACAGAATATCATAGCATCTTACAGGGCTCTCCCGCCCTGGAAGAGCTCTCTCAGGTCCGGGTTTGCTAACTTTCTGACTCTGGAATTGTGAGGTCAGGCAGCCCTCAACACAAATGAAGTTCCTTTGTCTTGAAAGGTAATGCACTTGGGATTGAGCTGCCACTTCTCCAGCAGGGGCTCCAGGCATTTCACATGAACCCTGGCTCCTGAGCAGACCTTTGATCTTTACTGGGCACCTCCAGGTTGGGCTGGGCCAGCGTACTGTGTAAGGCAAGGCTCCTACTCCCACTTAGGCGGAAACCCCGCCCCCTCGTCCCTTCCACCCCGCTCTGATCTGTGGCAGTCACGGGAGCTTAAGAATAAAATCAGCTGTGAAGTTCTGCCGTAGGAAACGCAGGAGTCATTTTCTAAGGATGCCAAAGGATGGCCGACTGGAACTGTGTGAGTCTGCAAAGCCATCCTATCGTTTCATGCTGCAGCAGCATTTCACGGGAAGCCAAGCCAGCTGTATAACCTCCCAGCTGGAGAAACCAGGTAGCAGAGAGTTAAAACACTTGCTCATTGGTTTTCCCAGATCCTATTTTAATTTGCTCCCTCTTTTTGGACAGCTCTGTGAAGGCAGTCTGGTTTGCTGCCTCGCCATACTAATGAGACTCATCCATCTGCCTCTGTCATTGCCAGCCTCTCCTTTCTGCTGGAAGTCAGAGATGAACGCCCAGGACAGGTCCTTTCTAGGCTGCAGTACTTAATCATTTCTAAACACGCTAGATGGCCTCAGGCAGTGAAGGCAACAAGCATTTAACCTAGGCTTGGCAGCTCTGGCTTCCCCATACTCTGCCTGTGAGCTCTGATAATGAAAAGTTGCTGCACTTTTACTCTCCACTTAGCCAGATGCTCTTTGCTTCTTGGGGCCAAAGGTTAAATAGATATAAGAACCCATGCTAGTTTTGAAGGCTTTTATTAGCAGTCCTTATAGTAGTGGGAGAAGAGGATGCTGTCGTTCCTGGTCCATTTGTCCGTCGGGATTCGTATTTAGACTGTGTCCTTGCTTTTTACCAAAGAAACGATGCCTTTACCCATCGTGCTTTTGTTGTTTTGCAGCACAAGAGTTAACCCAGGCTGGTTGGAGCTCTGCCATTGAATTTTTTAATGTTCAGTGTTTATGGAAAAAAAGGACGAGAGGACAGTTATCAACGTTGCTTAACTGTGGCAACACCTTTATTAACAATGTAGATAAAACATTTTTTTTTCCGGAGTGGCTAGAGCTTCTGATTTATTTTTCCACTCCATCTACTGCTCCATATGTCTGTGGAATCTGCCTTTTTCCCAGAGCTCATGTTAGTATAAAGCAATTGTCTGGGATGTGTAAGAATTAAGTATCCCATCATTCAGGCTAGACATGCAATTAGAAGAGTTGCACTAATTTCCACTGCTGAGACCCTGTCACTTTAATTTATCCTTACTTTCCTGCATTTAGGCCTTCTCTGGTTGGAGGCCAAGGATTTTATATAGTTTCAGTCAATGGTGCTTTGATGTAGGAACTAGAGTATGCATAAAGTTTAGGGGAAAAAGAACCGGGGGTTTACCTAGAGCTGGCTGGAAGAAACAAAAACCTTACATAAAGAAACATACATTCACTGTAATTCTACCATGCTAGCAAAATAATGGAAAAGAGGGGTTTTTAAACCCAGAAAAACTCACTGAATTATAATATCAACATCCAAGCGTTTCTTCGTGATTATTTTTCCTCTGATGTTATTTATAAAATGTTTTTTCTGTTTTTACTATCAATGTGTAAAACAATTATTATTTATCTGATAGCTCAAGCTATCATTTTGAAAGAAGTGCTGAAATTTATTTATTGACTTTTTTTCAGTCTATACAGCTATCACCAGACTGTTCAACTCCATCTTTTTTTTTACATATATATAAAACTCCATAGTTTTATAGCCACCATCAAAATCTCTTCACATAAGTTTCAGACAAGCGTAACTCCAAAAATGCTTGGAATGTTCCCATGAATAAGTACGGAATACCTCTTCCTAAACATTTCCCCACAGAGACATGATAAATCCTATGTGGGCCAATTATCAGACTTTCTTGTGCCTTTCATGCTTTGAACCAGTCCCTGGCTCGTGAAAAACTCCCAGAGACCAAGCTAATTTCACCCTCAGCGTACGGTGGCTGCATTCAAACTTCAAAAATCGGGTGTCCAAAGAGGGCTCAGCTTCTCATGATTTCAAAATAAAGGCATGAAAAGGTTCCATTAAAGAGGAATTTTGCATTCAGAGAAATACAGGAAAATTTTTGCAGATGGTTGTTTCCCCAAACTAAGTTTTAAACAATTGAAATACTTATGTGTCCTGACTCTTTGCAATGGAGACTAGAGCCCAGGCCCCTCTCTTGGTCACATGACTGACTCCATGGGCTTCGATGTAACTTCCAGCTCTGAAAATACATCTGCCTCCCCCTACCTCTGGGCCTCACTTTTTCTTTTGGATAAAGTGAGTAACGATGGCTTCCCCAGTAAATTTTGATCAAAATAAATACTGATTAATTATTTGTGTCTTTCATAGAAAAATTCTAACCATTTTATAAGCCACTTATTCATGCTAATAGATTAGACTTCCAAACTTTCATAGGCAGAGAATCCATAAGAAAATGTTTAAACTCCGAGTAGTAACTTAGTAAGACTTAAGTACTCTGACCGGGAACACACTTATTGAATAGGAAATCTCTACATGAACTTCACCTCTGACTCTTAAATTTTAGTCTTTCCCAAGGGGCCAAGGTTGATGTTTAGGACAGAGGAAGTAACCAGAAAAACCTAACAATTTATCTGAAGGACATAATATAAAGGTCATATCAAAGTTTTTTAGAACATCTACAAAAAACCTTTTTATAATATTTTATAGGTTTTTGCCACTCGGTCACATGTTAAAGGTGATTATTTAATACTTTAAATCAAGTTTTATATATGATATCAATTCTAGAATATACTACATATGTCTGTGTCGTATCATAAACATAGCAAACATACTAGTTACCTATAAGCATATATTCCTACAAGAAAACAGAAAACACATATCCAGAAACATATTTATTGAGGTTTTACCGATAAATAATCATTCTTGGAATATCTGTAATTATGTGATCATACCGTAAGAATGATTAAGTAATGGATTAAAATCAGTTAACTGATAAACAGAAAGTCTCTACCTAAGCCCCAGTAATAATATTTATGGATAAATGTTTCCTCAACAGCAAAATACACCCTGGTTTAAAATAGAGAACTTAACTTATGGTGTCTGGAAGAGAAAACTACAACTTTGGTTGGGAATAACCCTCATCAAAGATGAAACAAGGGCTTCCCTGGTGGCGCAGTGGTTGAGAGTCCACCTGCCGATGCAGGGGACGCGGGTTCATGCCGCGGTCCGGAAAGATCCCACATGCCTCTGAGCGGCTGGGCCCGTGAGCCATGGCCGCTGAGCCTGCGCGTCCGGAGCCTGTGCTCCGCAACAGGAGAGGCCACAACAGTGAGAGGCCCGCGTACAGCAAAAAAAAAAAAAAAAAAAAAAAGATGAAACGAGCAATCAGAAATCCAGATGTTGTTATTTTTAGCAATACCTTCTGCAAATTATTTTTGAAGTAAAATACACTGAAAATGTAGAACGCGAGTGACATGAAAAAGAACTACTTATAAGAAGGATATTATTGAAAGTTTTCCTATAAGGCTTTGCAGCTCTTAAAATCAATGGACTAATTAAAAATGGGAAAATGTGGTAGCAAAAAGAAATAAAAAGACTGAATGTGGAAAACAGTAGATATCCCTGAATAATCTTAGAATCAATAAAGAGCCTCAAAAAGGAAAAAGAGAAGGAAAAAATTACCTCGACATATTTTCTTGGATTGCAACAAAACGTATTATTTTGAAGGAACACATAAGGCTGAATTATCTCCTCTTGTTGGTTATGAATACAGTTTGCCTTGCCTCAGACTTAACCCTTGGGATTATTGGAGAAACAAAATTCATGTACTTGAACATGCTAATACCATTCAGTTCCTCAGCCACAAGGCTGTGTTACAGGGATCATTGTTTTACAATATTTACAGCAAAGTCCTTAAGGCACTTCTGGTAATTAAATTGAAAGAGGCCTGGGTCTCACCTAATCCAGTATTAGCAATTTGAAGAAGAAGGTATTCGGGTAACACATTTGCCCCTTTATAACTGCAGTCACCAACACAATGTATATAGTCTTTCTCCGCTCTCTATTTGGGCATTTTCTGGCATTAAAATCCACCCTTGCCACATATCAGATGGGCTGCAAGGAATGGTGAGAAGTCATCTAGGCAGTCAGTCAGCCAGTCAGTAAACAAATGTTTATTGAGAGCCACTGGGTACACAGCTTGGTGCTAAACGGGAGTCTATCTCCCTGCCTTGAGGTCTGCACATCCACCACGGCAGACACATAAGGTTCAATTGGCACCATCTTATGCTTTCACTTATTCAATAGCTTGTTAGTGTCTAATGGACTAAACAAACACTTCAGCAGCACATAACACAACTCTGTATGCATATATATGTGTATCTATCTATATGTGCTTATGTATAGACGGATATATAAAACTTGGCATGTTTTCCAGGAGACATGCCAAGATATATTCACAGCTTTATATACACATGTAATTCATGTGTTTCTGTGCATATGGCAGTTGGGGGAATATATCTGATCAGTAGAACATGTTTTATTCCAGATGTTTTTTATCATATTTTCTCACTATCACTAATAAAACAAATAACCATAGCTGTTCTACTTGGACAGTTTGATTGGTCTTTATTCCCAAATCTCAATGAAAGAAGGAACACAAAACACTTTCTGTTCTCTAGGATGAGACAAAAATGTTGGCATACCAGCCATTTGTGAGGTGTTGTAGACAAAAAACCCATCTTAACTCAAATCATCCTATAAACCAATCAGAGAGGCTTTATTTTTGATGATTTGCACTTCTGTCTTCTAGAATTACCTTCCAATATTCACCTCTGCCTAGCTGTTCAAGGCTATATCTTCTCTTGTTTTCCATATAAAAGCCTGAAAATTTTTCCATATAAAGAAAAGATTTCCATATAAAGCCTGAAAATCTCCTTGTGCTGTCTGACATAGCAGCAGAGACACTGAAGTCTCGTCTTTCTCTTAATTCTTCTTCACTACGTCCTTTTGCTCAGTCTTAGAATCATCAACCATCACACATGCCCAACGATTGTACACATATGTCTGTTTATAACCAACAGCCGCATGGTCCCCAAATTCTGCTATTTCTTCTACAAGTGTCTCCAAAAGTCACACTGTCTACTAAACCCTTACTTCTAAATAAGGGTTTCTCCGTAGTTGGATTTCTATCCCTCTATCCCCATTCTTAGTGACTTCCCATTTTTATTCTTTTATCCAAGAACAGTTTCAAATGACTATAAAAATTAACTATCTGTGACAAGCCACTGATTTGAAATTTTCCTCTAACTCCTGATTCTCCTTCGAAGCCATCTGACTTGTTCGGTTTCGTTTCCAAGCTCTCACTCCAGTTAGACAGCTGCCTGGGCTGGGAGCCTCATAAAAACATATTTGTTCTCTGCCCTTTCACACTCCACCGTAGACAGAGGCCATTGCTCCTCCCATTCTTATTCTCAATGTGGACAACCTCACCTGTCCAGGTAGCCAGAATAAAGGTTTTGATTTGCCTTAAGTCTTCATTTAACAATTATCATTTTCCAGTGACATTCACTTTGTCTTTAAATGATTCTTTTAAAGTACAAAGCAGAGATAAAAATTGGGAGCTAATCCTGGGAAGTTAGCATCGGTGGAGGAGGACCGTGTCACATTACACACACTCCTATAAACACCTTGGAGGTGTGGACTGCTGTAGGTTCTTGTTTTATTACCTAGGTTGAAACACAGCAGCTCAACAAATATTAAGCTACCCTGCTGATAATTAATTAGTGAGAGAGCTGTGGTAAGAGAAAGTTGCTCTTTGAAGACCTCTTTAAAATAATGATCACTATGAAGAAGGCATATTTTTCTGACTCATTTTAGATAAAAGTTGCTATTCTGATGTAATTCATAGTGACTAAGCAAGGACAGAGCTGAAAACTGCTGTTAAAGGGAACCAACTGAGAAACATTTAATTAGATAATCTATACAACAGGAAGCAGCTCAGGCTGGGTCAGGGGAAAATGAGTTCAAATTTGGTCTCCAATATTTACTACTTCTGTAATCTTGGTTGGACAAGTTACTTCATCTTTGTCTCCCTAATTCCCAGTTCTTTATATTAAGACGGGACAAAATAACGGAATATTTAATGTTAATGAGTTTAAAGCATCCAGCAGAGAATCTGAGCCAGAGAAGACACCAAATAAGTGGTGGCTCTTAAAGGAAAGCAATGCTGTTTGCAAATTTAAGGTAAATGACTTTTTTCTTTCTCTGACAGTTTATGAGTGACAGAAGTGGGACTGAATGCATTCAAAAAGAGGAGAAGTAGGAAAATACTTCTTTGATATTGTGGCACCATCATTATCAGGTACATGTTCTGAAGGGTAAGAGTATTGTCTGCTTCATGGAGAAAAGCAAAACAAAGGCATTGGAGAAGCAGCATAACCCTCTGTAGCTGACTTACATTGTAGGGCTGAAAATTAAGACCTCTTTTTTTTTAGCATATTTATTGGAGTATCATTGCTTTTTACAATGGTGTGTTAGTTTTGCTTTATAACAAAGTGAATCATCTATACATACACATATATCCTCATATCTCCTCCCTCTTGTGTCTCCCTCCCACCCTCCCTATCCCACCCCTCTAGGTGGACACAAAGCACTGAGCTGATCTCCCTGTGCTATGCGGCTGCTTCCCACTAGCTATTTTACAGTTGGTAGTGTATATATGTCAGTGCTACTCTCTCCATCCTACCTTACTCTTCTACCTCCTTGTGTCCTCAAGTCCATTCTCTACATCTGCATCTTTATTCCCATCCTGCCCCTAGGTTCTTCAGAACCTTTTTTTTTTTTTTTTTTAAGATTCCATATATATGTGTTAGCATACGGTATTTCTTTTTCACTTTCTGACCTACTTCACTCCGTATGACAGACTCTAAGTCCATCCACCTCACTTCAAATAACTCAATTTCATTTCTTTTTATGGCTCAGTAATGTCCCATTGTATATATGTGCCACATCTTCTTTATCCATTCATCTATCAATGGACACTTAGGTTGCTTCCATGTCCTGGCTATTGTAAATAGAGCTGCAATGAAATTGTGATACATGAATCTTTTTGAATTATGGTTTTCTCAGGGTATATGCCCAGTAGTGGGATTGCTGGGTCATATGATAGTTCTACTTTTAGTTTTTTAAGGAACGTCCATACAGTTCTCCATAGTGGCTGTACCAATTCGCATTCCCACCAAGAGTGCAAGAGAGCTACCCTTCCTCCACACCCTCTCCAGGATTTATTGTTTGTAGATTTTTTGATGATGGCCTTTCTGACCAGTGTGAGGTAATACCTCACTGTAGTTTTGATTTGCATTTCTCTAATGATTAGTGATGTTGAACATTCTTTCATGTGTTTGTTGGCAATCTGTACATCTTCTTTGGAGAAATATCTATTTAGGTCTTCTGTCAAATTTTGGATTGGGTTGTTTGTTTTTTTGATATTGAGCTGCATGAGCTGCTTATAAATTTTGAGACTAATCCTTTGTCAGTTACTTCATTTGTAAATATTTTCTTCCATTCTGAGGGTTGTCTTTTCATCTTGTTTATGTTTTCCTTTGCTATGCAAAAGCTTTTAAGTTTCATTAGAGTCCCATTTGTTTATTTTTGTTTTTATTTCCATTTCTCTAGGAGGTGGGTCAAAAAGGATCTTGCAGTGATTTATGTCATAGAGTCTTCTGCCTATCTTTTCCTCTAAGTTTTATACCGTCTGGCCTTACATTTAGGTCTTTGATCCATTTTGAGTTTATTTTTGTGTATGGTGTTAGGGAGTGTTCTAATTTCATTCTTTTACATGTAGCTGTCCAGTTTTCCCAGAACCACTTATTGAAGAGGCTGTCTTTTCTGTGTTGTATACTCTTGTCTCCTTTATCAAAAATAAGGTGACCACATGTGTGTGGGTTTATCTCTGTGGTTTGTATCCTGTTCCATTGATCTATATTTCTGTTTTTGTGCCAGTACAATACTGTTTTGATTACTGTAGCTTTGTAGTATAGTCTGAAGTCCAGAGGCTGATTCCTCCAGCTCTGGTTTTCTTTCTCAAGATTACTTTGGCTATTCAGGGTCTTTTGTGTTTCCATACAAATTGTGAAATTTTTTGTTCTAGTTCTGTGAAAAATGCCATTGGTAGTTTGATAGGGATTGCATTGAATCTGTAGGTTGCTTAGAGTAGTATAGTCATTTTCACAATGTTGATTCTTTCAATCCAAGAACATGGTATATCTCTCCATATGTTTGTATCATCTTTAATTTCTTGACCTGACACCTGCTCAGAGTACCAAGACACTCTCAGCCACACAGTTAGAAGTAAAGGCAGAAAAAAAGAAAGAAAGAAAGAAAAAATAAAATAAAATAAAGTCATTAAATTAAAAATTTTTTTAATTATTAAATGTAAAATTTTTAAAATTAAAAAGTAATAAAAAAAGAAAGAAAGATGAGAGCAACCAAACCAAAAAACAAATCCACCAATGATAATAAGCGCTAAAAACTACTAAACAAAAAAAAAATGGGACAGACAGAACCCTAGGACAAATGATTAAAGCAAAGCTATGCAGACAAAATCACACAAAGAAGCATCCACATACACACTCACAAAAAGAGAAAAAGGAAATATATATCTATATATAAAAAAAGGAAGAGAGCAACCAAATCAATAAACAAATCTACCAATGATAATAAACTCTAAATACTAAACTAAGATAAACATAAAACCAGAAACAAATTAGATGCAGAAAGCAAACCCCAAGTCTACAGTTTCTTCCAAAGTCCACTCAATTTTTGGATGATTTGTTGTCTATTCAGGTATTCCACAGATGCAGGGTACATCAAGTTGATTGTGGAGATTTAGTCCGCTGCTCCTGAGGCTGCTGGGAGAGATTTCCCTTTCTCTTCTTTGTTCGCAACAGCTCCTGGGGTTCAGCTTTGGATTGGCCCTGCCTCTGCATGTAGGTCACCTGAGGGCATCTGTTCTTCACTCAGACAGGACGGGGTTAAAAGAGCGGCTGATTAGTGGGCTCTGGCTCACTCAGGTGGAGGGGAAGGAGGAGTACGGAATGTGGGGCAAGCCTGTGGTGGCAGAGGCTGGCGTAACGTTGCACCAGCGTGAGGTGTGCTGTGTGTTCTCCTGGGGAAGTTGTCCCTGGATCAAGGGACCCTGGCAGTGGCGGGCTGCACAGGCTCCCAGGAGGGGAGGTGTGGATATGACCTGTGCTCGCACATAGGCTTCTTGGTGGCTGCAGCAACAGCCTTAGCGTCTCATGCCTGTCTCTGGGGTCCACGCTGGTCTCTGTGGTCCGCGCTGGTAGCCACAGCTTGTGCCTGTCTCTGGAGCTCGTTTAGGTGGTGCTCTGAATTCCCTCTCCTCACACACCCGGAAACAATGGTCTCTTGCCTCTTAGGCAGGTCCAGACTTTTTCCCGGACTCCCTCCCAGCTAGCTGTGGCACACTAGCCCCCTTCAGGCTGTGTTCACGTAGCCAACCCCAGTCCTCTCCCTGGGATCTGACCTCCAAAGCCCGAGCATCAACTCCCAGCCTCTGCCCTCCTCGGCGGGTGAGCAGACAAGCCTCTCGGGCTGGTGAGTGCCGGTCGGCACCGATCTTCTGTGTGGGAATCTCTCTGCTTTGCCCTCTGCACCACTGTTCCTGTGCTCTCCTCCATCTCTGCCAGTGAAGGGTCTTCCTAGTGTATGGAAACTTTTCCTCCTTCACAGCTCCATCCCAGAGGTGCAGGTCCTGTCCCTATTCTTTTGTCTCTGTTTTGTTTTTTCTTTTTTCTTTTGCCCTACCCAGGTACATGGGGAGTTTCTTGCCTTTTGGGAGGTCTGAGGTCTCCTGCCAGCGTTCAGTAGGTGTTCTATAGGAGTTGTTCCACATGTAGATATATTTCTGTTGTATTTGTGGGGAAGAAGGTCATCTCCAGGTCTTATTCCTCCACCATCGTGAAGGTCTCTCCAAGACCTTTTTTTAATTAATTTTAGCACTTTAAGTGGTTGTGATTGTATGATACCGAGACCAAGACAAGTCAGTGCCAAAGCTGAGAGAAAAGTGATTGGGCCTCTAACATCTAGCTCACCTCAAATGCAGGGCTGTCAAATTCTAAGGAATATTTTGGCTTCAAGTTAAGATAAGATTGGTTTGAGTTTAAAAGAAAAATTCTATCAAGGATTGCATATAAGAGGAGAGTAAAAATTCATCAATTATGAGAAAGATAATTATTAGGGAAAAAGATTTCAAACTTATCTAAGAGTTTACTTTAAATTTTATTAATAAAATTGACATTTTATTATTAAATGTAGTGACAGGTTAATACTGTTCAAAACTCATCATCTTAAAAGATGTGTATTTGGATGACAAAGAATGGCGCATCATGTTTTCATGCAGTGGTCTTCATTAGAAAGCTCCAGAAGATGCTGTATAAACACTTAATGTTTAGAAAAAGTTGCATTAGTGTATCTAATTCACTGTCTTCTCTCTTTTGTGAGAAAGCTGAATTTCAAAATTACATTGATAAAAGAAAAGCAATTGTAACAGTCCTGACTGATACCTTATAACAAAAAAAGGGATGTCCCTCTAAAATGCCTTGTATATAAAGTTCATCCATTGGATATAAATAACTATTTAACATATTGAAGTTTCCCTTTTTCGGTCCTATAGCACTGTTTTATTCCGTCTTGTTTGCTATACAGTCAGATCTGTCAAGATTAACCATTTCACTTTTAGGCCTCCATTAAGATTCCATTACCTATTTTAATATCTATAAACTTAGATGTGCTTTGGCATACTTTGGCATAGGTTTTGTACTTCAGTCTTATTAGCACTAAACTGTTCCTCTGTGGTCCAAAGGTTGATATGCTTACTTTTTATTACAGAAAATTTCAAAAAATATAAAAGCAGAGAGAATAGTAAAATGAACTTCCATGTACCCATTATCCAGCTTGGGATTTGGTCTCCCCAAATAGACACAGACTTTAAAAAAATCAATATTAGGTCCAAAGCATCAAATATAGTACTTTGGAGTGAAAAAAAAAAGTGTTCCGTAAACGTCATATACTGACTGATAATTTAGTGAGGTAGTGCGATATACCACTAAAAATTATGAGCTCTAAAGTCCAGAAAAATTGTTTCAGATTCTGGCCCTACCATTTACTATGTACAGGATCTTGGAAGTGGTGTGCTTATAAATGTTTAATAACTGGTTTTAAGGATGTGAGGGACACTGATCTGCAGCGTTTGCCCATTTCCCTGGTGTAAATGCTCCCACCATGGTCAATTTCAAGTTGCCACCATGAGGTCACTGAATATGGGAGCTGAGAAAAGATAAACACAGGTGGCTCTCCCAAGCTAATACTAGCCAGTTCCAGCCGCTACTGGATCTTGGGTAAATTATAAAAATTCTCTAATCCCCAGATTCATCAATTTTAAAATAGGAAAAAACAGCAGTACTTGCATTGTCATATTACTGAGAGATTAAATGAAATACTGCATGGAAAACTGTTATCACAGTGCCTGGAACTTAATATGCTTTCTATGCATTAAAACCATGTTAGCCTTTTCTATTATTAAGCAGTATGAAGGCCAAATGTCACCAAAGACTGGTTTTTAAAAAATACTTCCTTTAAAAGAACTTTTGACTATCCGTATGCATTTTTATTAAGTAGGACTTCTGAATGGTTATCTGAAATATTTCTAAACATCAAGGCAAGAAAGTAACATAACACCATGGAATCACCGAGAGAGAGAATATGACTATCTTCAGCATACTGGCATTAAAAATGAATTCAACCACAACAATTCATGGTTAAAGGGGATTTAAATCTCAGGGCAAAGCCACATTTCACTGATTTCTATGTCCTCAGGAATACTGCCTTTGATGCACTACAATGATTTTTCCTTCCCTTTCTTTGCTCTCAGCCACAGCCTGAACGTGGCAGCACCAGTGCTACAACTGAGAAGGTACAACAATTTGTTCCATTTTGAAACCTACAGTTCTGTATATGATCGTTATACCCCGGAAGTATTGATACAATTCCAATGGTTTCAAAATACATTTTAGTGGAAGTTTTAAGGATACAAAATTCACTTTGTCGTAAATCCTTGAGGATATAAAATTTGCATTTGTTAATCACATTTTAAAGCACTTTCTCTAAAGGTGATGATTTTAAATCCTTACTGTTTATTGGAAGCATCATTCACGTGGTTTATTCTCACCCAGCTCTGAATCTCAGTCTTAAAGATTTCCCTTGCCTCGGTCTTAAAGACTTGCCTTTGCTCTGCTTCATGCCTCACATATAATTCCTCTTCTCAAAAACTCAGAAAATTATCTCAGAAATGACCCAAACATAGGCTTGAGCCCCATTCTGAACCCAGATCTCCAACCTGGCAGCAGAGGGAGGGCACCATCCATCAATCCCACTACGCCGCCTGCTTTTATTAGCTGTGCTGCAGAAGAGAGTCTAAAACCGAGACAATTTTATTTTATTTACTGATGGCACAATGTCAGTAGCTTAATCAATAGATACGGGCTAGAAAGAAGTATGCCACCACCTTACCCAGGAGATTCAAGGTTTAGAAGAAAAGGGCATTTTGTGAATTAAGAAACAAACTCGTCAAATGAAGGTTAATCCTGACACATAGCCCACTAGTTAGAGGTAGGAGGAGAGAAAGTCTTAAAATGCAACTCTCTTATGTGTTTCCCCTAGAGACTCTTCAGGCAGTAAAATAATACCTTGTGAAAAGGAGTTTCCTTTGGTCCCCTCAAGGAAAAAAATAATCCTATCTGAAAATAGTTTCTTCTAACCATGAATGGTGTTATTTATGAAGACTCAACCTACATATCAACATTCGCAAGTTGCTCCATAAAGAAAAAGTTCACCAGATAAAGAAAAAAGCTCAAGGACAGCAGTGCAAGAAACCCAGACCTCAAAGGATACTAGCAAGGTACCCTTTCTCTGAAAAGTACAGTCTCAGTGCCACTTTTTGTCACCTCTTTCTTTCCCATCTCCCTAGGACCCAACCCCAGAAGGGCATGTAGAACTTTTCTAGGATGCCTCTAATTATGGTTTGAAGAAACAATTTGGGCTCTTTGCTTTTGGTATTTCAGTTCTCTTTCTGTCGTTAAGGGAGAAAAAGCATCCATCACTTTTATTACCACGCAAAGCCAGCCAGGGTTCTCTGAAGCCATACAACCGTCATTTAGCATTTTTAAAGCCAGATCTGAAAATCTGTCACCCCGGTATCAATACTTGAACATTGAGTTTCCAGACGACATAAATCTTCCATAGCCATGCTCGGCAGTGAGCTAAGTCTTGGACTGCCTTTCTGGCAAGGAGAGAACATCCTTGGGACACCTCAATCCTACCCTAATTTCACTTTATGCAGAGACAGATCCTCATTTGAAAGCTCCTTGTGAGCCAGAGGGTGTGTGCCTTGATCATTGCTGAAACGTGCATTTCCGTATAGAGACAAAGGAGCTGGTTTTTACTCCCAAGCCCTTTGCTACTTAAATAAAGTTATTGGCTGCCTAATGAATGTTAGCTGCAGTACTCCCTATGGTCAGAGGGCTCTTGTTTAATGAATTGCTTAATGTGCTTGATTACTGTTACAATGTTGAGTGAGGAAAAGGCAAGAGAGATTTGAAAGATTCACTGGAGGATATGATGAAAATGAATTGGATCAATAGAAACTTTTTGCTCATCTCTGAACAGCACATTAGGGGTTGTATTGTTAGATTTGGGGGATAATGCAATTTTGTGGCTTGTTGTCTTTTTATAATTCACAAATATAAATCTCCTTCGACAGTGAGTTTTAGGGCTAGCCTTCCCGGAGTTATAAATGATCCCCAGACTCTAGCCCTGGTTACTTACATGGACAGATAAATTAATTAGGAAAACTTTTATGCCAATTACTTTATGCCCTTGGCTTTCATATGTTTCTGAAGAGCAGCAGCTAATTAAAGATATGATTCATAATTACTGGTCGATCGAGTAGTTGAGTAATGGAATCAGGAACTGTTCCAAAGAAAATTATCCATCACATCATTACTAATTGTTACATAATACATAAGGACATAGAATTCAAATAAAAAATTACTTACTTTGAAAGGTACATTCCATTTTTTTTTAAATTTAACAATTATAGACCTGAAATGAGTTCTTGCAATGCTGAATAATGTAGTAAGTTGGGGTGGGCTTTTTTGCTATTTTTATGTAAATACTTCTACTGAATGAATGCAAAAAACAAGGGCCCATGTAACTTCAAGTTTTAGTAATCACTGAGTTCATGCTCTTTCCTATGAAAAATTCAAACTAATGGAGGTAATAGTCAAAATGCATTGTCCTTTCTTCCAGCTCTACCCTTAGGATTTGCTGAAACCCAGTAGGCCCAAATGGGAAGGGCTATGAGGGACCACCCATTGGCATGCACTGGATTAGGAAAGTTCCCAGGCTCAGAAAACCTAAGAATGTTAATACTTGGAGAATACCGAAATCTTCCGAAAGAAGACAATTGTCAAAGGCTGTGTATATCCCAGATCTGTCCTAGCTTAGAGTAATTATGGGTCTTTGTCTGAAGGTAACACAGGACCAGAAAGGTGGAGATAATCTCACACAGAGGAGAGCTTTGTAGAAAAGAGTGAGGGGAGGCCACCAGCCCATGGCTTTGATGGGGTGGAATGGGGTCCTCCCATCTGGGGGTGCCCACCAGCAAGCAACTCCCAGTGGGCGCAAACCCACTTTTCATAAACCCTGAGTGCTGCCTCAGCAAATCCCTTCCCCTCCTATCTATCCTCCAGATTTCCCTGCCTTTCCTCTCTCTTTCTAATCCCTGACTCCAGTGCCAGTGACAGTCCACAGTGGCATGTTTAGTGACAGAGCAGAACAGGACAAGAGAAGGTAAGGAAATAGGAAATCGAGGCTGCAGATGCCTTCTCTCATCTAGTGCTCAGTCAGTTGCTGTCTTGCTGAAGAACCCCTTGTCTGAGTCCCATCTCCTCCCCCACATCTTCTGACTAAATACCTAAGGCACAAAGAAGGGTATTCTGTGTTTTCATCTAGTCCGAAAAACTTCCTCGCCAGGTCTTGTGCAGGGAGGATCCTGGAGAGAACGACAAGAGGTGAAGTCCCCAGCACCGAGCCCCTCCCAGTCTCCCAGAGCAGCGGTGTGAAAGGTGCACAGATGAGGGACCTCCAGGATTCAGACGAACAGGAGACAGAGCTCATGCCTGCAACGGACTTCAGATATGAAGAGTGCACTGGTGAGACAGAGTTACATAAGTCAGAAGAACCTCCCCTATATTATTGAAGGATTCTTGAAAAAGGATGGTTTTCACTTTCATTTATGTTGTACAAACGCGGACAATAGCGTAGAGGCAGGTCCTGAACTGCATGCACTGAGAGCCATAGATGGCTTAGTCCCAGGGCAGCCTGGCGAAAAGGAAGCAGATAAACACAGCTTGAAGACAGCGAGCAGAAGGCAGGACCCTGATAGGAAAGGATGAACAGCCAGAAGTATTCATAGCCCAGATGAGGTTTGTTTGTAGGAGCCCCTTCTGGCCAGCCCAAATCTAGTTGTGGGATAGAGCTGCCGTCTGATCCAGGTGAAGGGCAATTAAGGTGACCTTGTCTTAGGCTCACACAGAGGGAAGAGGATGCAGACAGGAGTGTGAGTAAATACTCACTGTGGGAAGGCTAGTGTGTATTCTCTTCCTACAGAGAGACAAGTGCAAATAGCAAGCATTCAATCTTTAATTAGAAGAATACTTCATGTTTTTCTTCTGGGAGGGTCCCATTTGTACTACAAGTAGGTAAGGGTACTTCAGTAGCTGAAGGCACGAACCTCAGGGCCATTTAACTAAAATCTCCTCCAGGAAGAAGGGACAGGACTACTTAGAAAGCAATTACCACATCCCGAGGGCTGACGTTGCCCTCTTGAAGAGAGGCAGCCCTCTGTTTTGAGACGGGAGATTTGACCAAGCAGCTTCAGTGTGTCTTTGTGTCTTTGTGTCAGTTTCAAAGCCTCACGCCTTGGCAAGTGCAGCAAGAATCAAGTGCAAAAGAAAAAGGGAAAGAAAAGAAAAAAAGAGATTTCAGACACACCACCTGCTGAGCTTTCCCAATTTAACAAACTTATGTGAGGTCTGGAGAGAGCAAATGAGTGCTTCTTGGATATCAAATCAGGCCTTTATTCACTTGGCGGCAGTCTCCAAAAGCTGTTCTAGTCCTAACATTACCCCAAAGAACCTGAGGGACACCTGTGTGGCCCATTAAGGCAAATGTAATCAAATCCAACCAGGCACTGGTATCGTTTTTGAGAACTGGGGCTATAAAGCTGGTGTCTTCCATTCCTATACGACGCCTTGCGGGCTGTTGGTTTGGAAAATACAGTTTCACGACGGTTAGAAACAGTTTCCTTAAATTTAACATGGGACCCAAAACACAAGGGTGCCCACCTCCAGACCAAGCCATTTTAAATGATTAAAGTGAGTCTACTAAAATCACAGTTTCAATCCTCTTAAAACCAGAGTCCTATAAGCTGAAAGGAAGGAACCGCAGAAAGTCCCTTGACTCGGTGCCCTCCCTCCTCCCTCCACCTTCCCACCTGGTGAAAGCGTAGACTATTAAGATAGACGGAAATATAGCCCATATACAGACTTCATGAGTATTCCCTGTCCTCTCCTCTATGTAAATGAGAAAAGTTTTCCCCAGATTGTGCTCTCTGAAGGAACAGATCCCCAGCTCACCAGTGATAACGCACTCAAATAGTGCACACGTGCATGGCTCAACACTGAGTGGGACGGGGCAAATTGTCGCCCGGATTCACGCCCGGTGAGCTCTTGGTTCCCATCTCCCAAGACCTCCATTCTTCCACCCAGCTCAGATCAAGCCCCCATAGGGAGCTGGTGCTCAACAGAACAGGGGAAGAGAAACAGGTTCTATTATAAAGGGAGGAAAGCGAGGGGCATCCCTGAAAGCATGGACCACGTTTCTCTCTTCACCTTTCACAGTGAGCTGAGCCTTTCAACATTTTCAAGTTGTTGGCGTTTGACCTTCGATCCAGGCCAGGTACTGAGTGCAAGTTTAACATTCATCTCTCTGTTTGGCATTTTCAAATCTCTGTGCAAGAAGGCAGTCCCTGGAATATTTTCATAGTTTTATGACTGGCTTAAGGACAGTTTCTCCAAGAAAAATTATGTTAAGATTGAGCTTGGCAAAATCTTTTTCTATGCATTTTTTAAAACTTGGCATTCTCTTTTGATGGGCACTGAACATTCAAACAGTGTTTCTAAGGCTCCTGATGGCGGCCGCTCTGTCAGGAGTATAATGTTACATGATTCTGTGCCAAGGGGGTAAATCATGGGGGAAGTCAGCTAGACAGTGTCAGAACCAGCGTCATTCAGTTATGGACATTTGAGGCCCATGTCATCAAGGGCCTGACCACAGAGCTGAAAGGCAGAAACTCTGCGGTTTTTTCCTTTTCTGCACCCATCTTGCTATGTGACCTAAAGATAGTGATTTCATCCGTTCTATTGCCGTATGCTCAAAAGCAAAAGATTTTCCAGTATTTATTGGAATTACTGTTTAGCACTCTCTTCTTTAAATAGTTTTCTGACTCAGAAAGTCTTGTGTAGATTGCTATTTTGAGTCAGATTCTCCCAATGTGGAAATTCCTTAGGTTTGCATTAGGCTCTTTGGAGGAATGAACTAACTCTTTCAGGCCTGTAGTATAGCATCTAATAATTTCTTTTGAACTATAAATAAATGCATTGTAAAAGTTGAGTAGGTTTGACTCTTAAGCAGAAGAGTCATTTTTTCCTCTGACCACTAAACCTGTGAGACCTCTGACCTTGTTGCAAGCCAGTCTAGGGCATGGTCACAAAAGTATGAGAGTTGCCAAGAATTAAGAGAACTTCGGGACGTGGAAGTTGATGCCTGCCTGACTCTGAATTCTCTAAATTAATTTTGGATCCTCTGAATCCTTTCCATTTTAATTGCAGAGGTGGGGTGCATGATATCGAAGGGCAATTTTTTTTTCTTGCAATGTCACTTTTCGGCAGGAAAAATGTTCATCGTTCAATGGTTCCCTTTTAAAATGCCAGCCTTTATGGAATCTCAAACTTGGCTAAAAAGAAAAGCTCAGCATTCACAGGACTTTGGAGAGTCTCCGGGCACTGAGAGTGTTCGATCAAAGATTACACTCAGGCTTCAAATAACATCTCTATGTTGACAACTTCCAAATGTGTATCTCCAACAGAGACTTCCCCCCTGAGCTCCAGACACACATGCAACAGCATACTCAATGTCTTCTCTTAGTTGTCTACGAATATTCCACATTTAAGGTCTAATTAAAACTAAATTCCTGATCTTATCCCTTTCCAATCTGTTTTGCCCACCACTTTTCCCATCTCATTAAGTGGAAAATCTAGCCCTCCAGTGAGCTCAGAACCCTGCAGGCGTCTTTGACTTGTCTCTTTCTCTCATAATTTACATCCCATCATCAGTAGACCCTTTTGGCTCAACTTTCAACATATATCAGGAATCCAGCCACTTCCCTCCCTCCACTGGTGTCACCTGATCTAGCCACCATTCTCTCTCACCTCATCATCACAAGAACCTTCCGACAAATCTCCCTCCTTGCCCTCCTGTCTCCCAAAAGTCTACTTTCTCAACACGACAGCCGGAAAGATCCTATTAAACCTTAAGTCGTATATTACTCCTCTATGAAACCTCCCAGTGGCTTCCTATTCTCTCAGAGAAAAAGTCAAAATTCTCACAATGCCTACAAGCCACAAAAACTCACTACCCAAGCTCTTTCTGGGCCCATTCCCTCCCCCCGACCTCCCTTCCTCCCTGTCTTCATTTTTCCCTCCTCTCCATACACACAGTCCCTCCTAAGAGCCTTTGCACAAGGGCTGTACCCTCTACTTGGAACGTTCTTCCTCCTAATATCCACATGGCTTTCTTCCTCTCCCTTTAAAGCCTTTGCTCAAACAGCACCTCCTCAATGAAGCCTACCCTGACCTACCTACTTAAACTGCAGCTTCCCCCCCTACTACCCCTCCATCACCCTTACTCTGTCGTATTCATTTTCCCTAGTACTTTACACCTCCCCCAATAATATAAATACTTCTTTATTGTGTTTATTATCTCCTACCTCTTCCCCACCGCTACAAAGTGAGTTTCCTTGGGGACAAAAATCCCTAGACTTTGGTCTATATTTTCACTGATGTAACCACAAAACTCAGAACAATACTTAGCACATACATATTTGGTGAATAAAAGAATGTCTCTTTCTTTTGAAATAATTTGCTTAGCAATGAAAATATTGATGCCTGATTTCTCTGTGGAATACTAATTGCCACAGAAATTAATTAAATTAGTACAAACCTATTAACTGATAAAGTTATTATTAATATAACACTAAATTATTTTTCTCCTATCTTTCATGAAACATTATAAACCTCCCAACTGATATGTTTTAATGGAGTAGCGAGAGTTGAGAGTTAGCCAATTAAGATTACAATTTTCAAATATACTCAAAATTAGAATTTTCTAAAAAATAAAATGTTATTTGGCCTTTCTTTAGTATCTAAATAAATATTAATATGGAAGAAATGTTGTTAAAAAAAGAAAACGCTTGTTCTCAGGGATCTGTTATTTATAGCAGCTATTCTTGAGGCGCTCAGTATGAATATGATACCAAATAACACTTCATCGCAATGGTAAGTGTTAGGCTATTAAGGGTTAGTAAACAGTAATGTACATTTCCCTCAGAGTTCAAAACCAACTAAAAGATGGACCCTGAAAATGGACAGATAGTGATCAATACTGCAGCTGAGGGTTTTTTTTGTTTGTTTTCTTAAATGCAGAATTTATTTAGAAGAGGCAAATCTTCAGTGAGGTTGGGCAGGTAGGTAGAGATCACTAAAGGCTTGGTTCTCTACCCTGAGGTGTTTAGACATCTAATAAGCAATGTTAAACACTGAAGAAAACAAATTGACATAATTAGATTTGTGTGTTTAAAAAGTCATTCCTGCTACAGTATAGAGTGTGTGTCTTTTTTTATCTTTTTTAAATTGAAATATAGTTTATCTACAATGTTGTGTTAGTTTCTGGTGTACAGCAAACCTATTCAGATATAGATATAGATAATATATACATTCTTTTTCAGATTCTTTTCCATTATAGGTTATTACAAGATATTGAATATAGTTCCCTGTGCTATACAGCAGGCCTTTATACTTTATCTATTTTATATATAGTAGTGCATATCTGTTAATCCCAAAGTCCTAATTTATCCATCTCCCCACACCCTGCCCTTCCCCTTTGGTAACCATAAGTTTGTTTTCTATGTCTGTGAGTCTTCTTCTGTTTTGTAAATAAGTTCATTTGTATCATTTATTTTTAGATTCTACATAGAAGTGATATCATATGGTATTTGTTTTTCTCTGTCTGACCTACTTCACTCTCTAGGTCCATAATAGATCATCTCTAGGTCCATCCATGTTACTGAAAATGGAACATTGCAGTTTTATTGTTGGTAAAAATGTAGGGAGAGACTACAGCTTAACCTGTGGCCAAAATCAGAGGTCCTTCCACCGGCATTACCCCATCCCCATAGTCTAGACCTTGGGACCGTCTACTGAAGAAAGAGCTTGGGTTTGCTGAGTAGATCAGAACAACTAAGATGGAAGATGCTGCTGAGCCCCAGTAGTGGGTGAGAGAGAGGCCTGGAGCTGCAGAGCTCCCTCTGAAGGCAAATCTGGACCAGAAGGAGTTATGCTTATCACCTGGGGGCGGGAGCAGAGCAGAAACACTCATGTAGGGGCAGGTGGATTTGAAGGAGACAAGAAGGAAAGGCCAAGTCACACACACCCACATCCTTCTCCCAACTTCGTGGATCAAATAAAGGACTCCTCCATTGTTGGCTAGAAGTTTGTGAGAGAAAGACGAAAAGTGGGCAGCCCTCTTCTCAGTAACCCAGGATCACTGGAAAATTGTTCTGACTACAGTGAGAGGTAATAGAAAAAAAAGACAACCTCATTACATTTACTCTAATTTCTTATCTCTTTTAAAGCAGAGGACACTGGACTGGCTGCAGAATCTCACTTAAGATCTGCAATTTCAACCAATGTTTTCTCCTACCCTGGCTTATACATGCGTTTATACACAGCACTCCTTCAGACTTGAAGAAGCATATGTTTTCTTCACCATCTCTACCAGCAAACCAATCCCCCTGAACCATCTTTTTGCTTTTCCTGCTTGCTTCAAGAAACCTTACATTCTGGGAGTTTCAGAGGAAATATCACAACATTTGTTGTCATTGTAAAAGATCATTTAATATTCCGTGGGCACATGCCATATGTTTTGAAGGAAGATGATAAGTACTGTTTTGTCACATTTTCTTGGCAAAATGCAAAATGGAGTGAAAACAAAGACACTTTCCATACATGAGGCTTTAAGAAAATATTGGGGAAAATATTGCAAACCGAGTTACAATGTGCCACTTCTGAATTTTCTTGGTTAGAAAAGAAGTTCACAGTTATTCTCCTACCGCTTTACAATAGAGAGTTGTTCACACCGAGCCTTGGCCACATGGCACTACATCTTATGGAAATATGTGTGGTCTGCTCAATGAATGAAAGAGGATCTGTTTTTCCATCTTATGATGAATTCAGCACACACTTATTTTCCTAAATAAAAGCCACTACCGCCCTAGACTTACACTAGGGAATGAACTGTGACAATGTGACACATAGGCAAGTGCTCTGCAATGGGATTAAGGTTCACACCATAGAATTAAAGGCTTTAAAATAGCACAGTTAATATCCAGGGGAATAATAAAGAGAAAAACCAAGTAATATATAATCACAGTATCATACTGGATAGAAAATCAATGGGAAAACTAGGGAAGCACTCCACAGGAGTCTGTTTCCATTGTGGCAATAGTGTATGGAACTATAAAACATATAGAGACATTAAGACTTAAATGTTCTAGTCACTCACTAAAAAACAAAAATCACGTAACTGAAATTAAAGAAATCTTAATGAAAACATTTTGGAAATAGGACAGGCTACCTGCTGTAGGTGCTCTAAGGGACAGAACAGCTGTATTGATCTTTAATGTTAAGGCAATAACATGCAAGTTCTGTCAATCAAATGAGAATCACTCTTAAAAGGTTAAGACCAACTTGGACTTGGTTGAGTTGCTATTAATTTCTAAAGTATTCATTCGGTAAAAAATTGTATTATTAAATAAATAATATAAAACATTCGGTTCTTAGCAAATATGTCCCTCACTCTGAAACATCCTCAGGGTACAATGACACCCAGAAGGAGTATTTTAAGCCTTGGTGGTTGATGCTGAATCATAGTTTTCCTCACAAAGTGGCTCGTTGTATGACTTCAGAGAAATGAGACATTTTGCCTTGGCTTTCACAGCTGTAAAATGGGCTTCCATGTAAGGAAACTTCCATCTTAGTATGAACTTGTCCAGAACTCATAAGAGATCATTCCTTAAATGAGAAAGCTGTGGATGAAAGATTATTCTGAAACAAGGACCCAAGACTAGAATGCTAGTGAAGCGTTTGGTTCTCACTGTTCAGAGCCTAGTAGCTGCCCTGAATATCCCCACTTTCTCCTCTGGGCAAAGCCTGTGTGGCGGGTCTCGGAGGGAATCACGTTTATTATGTCAAGTGTAATTTTAGGAGCATGGACCCTGTAGCTCCTTAAGATGTATTCCATCTCTCTGGGGAATATCATTAGTCAAAAATGTGATGCCAAGGGGAAAAAAACAAGAAAAACGTGTTTCAACAATACAAAAATAATTTGCTTTAATTTTTCCAAATACCAAATTAAAATTGGCAAATATGAAAAGTTACCCAGACATTGAGATTTTAATTTTATCTCCAACAATTTGAGAACCTTAGTAAAGAGCCTGGAAAAGCCATCCTAGCAAAATGGATTTCTTTCTACCATGTGTGTTCCACTGGCTGTCCTGGCCAGAGCTGACTTCTTACAGTTTGCTTTGCCAGACATAACAAAGATAGGCACAATCACTGTGATTAGCATCAGGTGAGGAATAAACAGTCTGTGGCTGAAGCAGCAGGCTCTAAATAGATTTCTAACCTAGGTATGACCAAGACATGTAATATATCCAGAAATTTGCTCAATTACATATTTAGTCAATTTCTCTCATACTCATCATGTCCTTTGCAGTTTCCGAACACATATGTCTAAATACTATTGACTGTAATTTTTGTGCAGTATAGGTTGGAGCATACTGTGACCGGTGTAATGCATCTCATTGAATTTTTTATAATAAGTTGGAGAGCCATGGCTATTGATTTTTGCCCCCATTAAATTTTGGAAATCAAGAAAAAAAAGCACATCGGATATCTATAAAATATAGCTTTAATGTATTCAGCTGTAGATATTCTGAAATCACAAGAAAAACCATATTTTCAATGCTATATTTAATAGTATTTAAGGATATTCATATACATATAAGCATATATGGAATATGTGTCAATTCAAGTCACTCTTGAGAAATATTATCAAATCTAAAGAGTGTTTTTTATGTGCTTAAATTTGCATGTTTCTCAATTTTTTGAGCAATATTTTAAACCCATGTAGTTAAAGAGCTCCTTATCAACCATTATCTGATGTGAGAAATGTTTATACTAGAAGCACCTAAAAAAAGACACTCCAGGAAATGCACCTATCTGCTAGGGCATCTCCATTTAGAATCCAATGCATGCCACCCGATTACACCCCATTCCATTCACACCATTTACAAAGAGTGAGTGCTGATCAAAGCTGCTGCAATGTTGATAATACATCCAGTTTGGACTTTTGATTATAAGAAAAGTTCCTGACTTACTTTTTACATTAATAAAAGACTTTATGACAAAAAAGTGGACTTAAAAACGTTAGATAAGAAACTCATCTAGTAATATAAATTAAATAAATTAGCAGTCCTTTTGTAAATTTTTAGAAATAATTAATGCACATATTAAAATAATCTCTGATCTTTCTGTACAGAATTAGAACAAGTTGAAATTAAAGAGACAAACCATAAATTACTGGACCTTCTTTTCTGAAGTATACTTTATCCCAAACTTCTTATGGAAAAGTGCACCAAAAATTTATCTTCAACTCACAAAGAGATTTTATTTTTCCTTTGGAATTGGCAAGCTTAGAGAAACCATCCAGGAGTATGCAATTTCTCTGTCATGCTTCATGTGATTTCCAAATATCCATTGCTTGAATTAAAAATGATAATTTCATGAAAACTCACCATAAATGTTGAGTATATTGCGAACAGTCTTTGAAAACCCCTCCACCACCACCATCTTCACCTTTAGCTAGCAAAGCTCAAACCTGTAAATTAACATGGAAGTTCTGAATCCTTTAGTCTGGGATGTTCATAATTCAATTGGGAACCTGAAGATATAACATGATTCTTTTATTAAGTACCTTATTGCTTCTTATATACAGGTTAAAGATGTTTACTTCTTACCTTTTGAAGATATTATTAATCCCAATAATATGTAATAACCTATAATATGTAATATACAATTGCTCTTGCTACTGAGGGGTCTAGTTTATCACCCAGAAGCAGGGACGGATCTCACAGTGGCAGAATTGGTTCAGTCCAGATGAAGGTGCTTTAAGCTGTTCGCAGAGGAGCTATCACACCAGGTTAAAATATTAGTGTTATCATTTTAAATGAAGTTATTCTTATTAGTTAGGTAAAAGACCCTGGAGAGGAGAAGCGTTAACTGAGCAAGCAGGGTCGCTGCTGGAGTTCAAGGCTGAAAGTCTGGAGAGTTGGCTCAAGCTCTAGATATGTCTCCAGTGAGCTGAATTACCCTCAGTAAAATCACGCATCTTCCTTTGGCCTCAATTTCCCCCTTCTTTTTTTTTTTAAATGAGAGTTGGGTTAGAGCAGGGGTGTCAGCAAACTCTTTCTGTAAAAGGTCAAACCGTATTTTTTTAGGCTTTGCAGGTCAGATGTTATTTGTTACATATTCTTCTTTTTTTTCCCCCCAAAATGTAAAAGTTATTCTTAGCTCACAGGCTATACAAAAACTGGTGAAAGGCTGGTTTTGGCCTGCGGGCCATTGTTTGCTGATCCTTGGATTAGAGGATAACTAGTGTTTCTCATAGAGCCAAAATTTAACGTTGCTATGAGTAACCATGACTTCAAATCACTCTTCTGTAGCATCGGCCCAAACGTTAATACTAAGAAATCCTGGTAACCAAAAAAAGAGAATGTCAACACCATCTCAAAGATGTTTCAAATTACCATGGAACTTTCAATGTTCTCAAATTACCATGGAACTTTCAATCTAGCAAGCATTTGCTAGTCCTTACATTTCAGATAATTGTACACCTATATTGAGAAGGTGTGCTTTATTCCGCATGGATGATTTCTTGTCCTGAGGGATAAATATTATTTGCATAGAAACAAAATAACAAGATGAAAGCAATCCATGTGTCAAACACAGCTTGCAAGAGCAACTCACCAGTATATCAACAGTACATGACATCACCATTGGCAGCATCCCAAAGCAAATGCCCAGTGCAGCTTCCGATCTTCTGCAGTAACGTGGGTGGATTGCTGATCACTAATAGCTATACAGATCCTTGGAGCAATGGTAAATAAAAATTCTGTATACTTATTCTAATTTTTTTAAGAACTGAAAGGAAAACTATCACTTACGAGCACCTACTATGTGTCAATCCCTTTAAATATATTAATAGTGATAATAGCAAATACTCATAAAGCCTTCCTACAGCCAGACATTGCTGCAAATACCTTATAAGCACTAACCCATTGAAACCTAAGGACTACGCTATGCGTTAAATACAGTTGACCCTTGAACAACAAGGGTTTGAACTGATCAGGTTCACTTATACCCGGATTTTTTCCAGTAATAAACACTACAGTACTACACCATCTGAGGTTGCTTGAATCTGTGGATGTGGAACCATGTATACATGGGGGGCTAACTGTACCTGGATTTTTGATTGTGCAGGGGGCAGAGGGTTGGCTCCCCTAATCCTGCCACCCTTGTTCAAGGGTGCCCCATACTATTATCAGTCCTATGAGGTAAATATTATCACTGGCATTTTTATAGGGGAGGAAACAAATAGCCAGGGAATTTAAATCTCCTTTCTGTTTCTTTTTTTCCTTTCCTTTGTTATTCATTTTTTAATGGAAGTGGTGACAATATGAATGCATGCAAATATAATTCCTTAAACACAGATCAGAGCTAAAATTTAGCTTCATCTAAGTCCAAGTCCAAGGTACTATTGCCATAACACCAAGGGTAGGATAACAGTCCAAAGCCCAGGATTACTTGGAACACGGGTTCCCCTGACACACAGGTTCTGTGTGACTCCCAAGTTAGTGCCATGTTATTCTCAGTTAGGACTCAAACACTACCCACTGTGAATGCTATGTCTCTGGACCTGTCAAGAACCTAGTGTGTGGATTTTAACCAGTAGGAAGGATAACAATACTTTAGAACTTGAGGTTCCACATGAAGAATTGTTTCAAAACACACACACCATGCTGAAATGCTTTAGTGGATTCGAAAATTTGATGTGATAGCTCTGTATCTAATCTGAAAACAGGAAGGAGCTTGGTCCTTGAAGCATCTTAATCCTTGAGAGCAAGCATTGAGGACTGAGAGCAACACTTCACCCCGAATATTGAGCTTAAAGAGTTTAGAGACTGAGATTTATTCTCAGGATATGACTTCAAGCTTAATTTCCCTTGAATGTGTAAAATAAAACTGATTGCAGAAACCACGGACACTGTGGAAGGAGAATGGGCTTTGGACCCAGCCAGACTGTCGGTTGAATCCCAGCTCCATCGCACACTATCCACATGCTTAGACATAAGGCTTAACCTCTCTGGCTCTCAGCTTCCTCATCTGTAAAGAGAGCAGAAATATATACCTGCTTTGTAGGGCTGGTCTAGGATTGGAGATAAGGTAGGCAGAGCGCCTGGTACATAATAGGCATTCAATAAAGGATAGTTCTTATTGTTTATTAGATATATTTATGTTTGACATGTCATGAAAAAGTCTTAATATTTGTGTAGTGCAACCAATCCTCCCTATGGAATTGTCATAACATCATAATTATCCACAAATAATTATTCAGTTCCCCAAATATATAAGTCAGGGCACACTGTATCTTTAGATCAGAAATATTTATTATCTAAAAGTAAAAATACCAAGAGTTGTTTTTTTCTCAACTAAACATGTACCCTTCACATACCTGGCACCTAACATCCCTCTCCAGACAAAAAAGAAACAAAACCACTGTGCATGACGGGGCATGTAGAAGTGATGGTTCCACCTGCTAGAGAAATGTTTATCTGGAGACTTAATTACTTCAGAATATGACTAAAACTAGCAGGAAAACCATCTGGAAGAAAGATAACAACAGAGAGTAACTGCTTGTGCAAATCATCAGGTCATCGTGTGGAAGAATTGTAACTAGCTAGATGTATAAAGTATAAGGCCAACGTTTGTTGCTCATAACAGACCATTCTGCTTCCCGATATCGTTTGCCTTGCTGCATTGACCACTGGAACACAAAGCTAAATCGTGTCCAATCTGAGTACAGTTTTAACTAAGGCATGATACAACTCTCCCCTGGCCCTTTCATTTATTTTTTGTTTGTTTGTTTGTTTGAAATATTTTTAAACTATTGAACATTTGCAAACACATACAAAAAAAAAAAAAAAAGAAGAAAAAACATTTTCCTCTGAGCCATTTAAGAGTAAGTTTACCAGGCTTCCCTGGTGGCTCAGTGGTTGAGAGTCCGCCTGCCGATGCAGGGGACACGGGTTCGTGCCCCGGTCCGGGAAGATCCCACATGCCGCAGAGCGGCTGGGTCCATGAGCCATGGCCGCTGAGCCTGCACGTCCGGAGCCTGTGCTCCGCAACAGGAGAGGCCACAGCAGTGAGAGGCCTGCATAAAAAAAACAAAAAACAACAAAAAAAGAGTACGTTTACCAACATGATTATTCCTCATCACTTCTGAATATTTTAGTAGGGAATTCCTACAAAGACATTCTCCTATATAACCTCAAGAAAACTAACAAAATCAGAAAATTACTCGATACATTATCATCATCAAATCCACAGATTCCACTCGAGTTTCACCAGTTGTTCCCATGCTGTCTTCAGTAACAAAAGAATATCCACCATTATGCATTACATTAGCTGATACATTTCTTAGTCTCCTTCAGTCTCAGATAGTTCCTCATCTCTTCCTTGACTTGCCTAACCTTGGCACTTGTAAAGAAGCTCCTAGAATGTCCACCAAGTTAGGATTCCCTGATATTTCTTTATGATTAGATTGATTGTTTTTAAAATGTGGCTTCAGTGTTACAGAAGGTAAGCTATTTTGCTATTTCTCTTTTTTTTTTTTAACATTTTACTAAGTGGTACATCATTTTGAGTTGCTCCACTATTGATGGTGTTATCTTTGATCATTTGATTAAGGTGGAGTTGGCCACATTTCTCCACTGTAAAGTTTCTCTTTGTAATTAGTAAGTATTTAGGGGGAGATACTCTGAGATAAGGTAAATATTCCATTCTTTATCAAACTTTTACCCACTAGTCTTAGTATCCATTGATATTTGACAAATGGTGATTTTTCTAATTCAATCATTTCTTCTACCTTATTAGTCAGGAAGAGCTGTCTTTTCACTATTTATTCATTTATGTATTTATATGTGTACTATTTTCAAGCTCAGATTATCTAGATTTGGCCAGTGAGAGCCCCTTCAAGCTAGCGTCTGTGTCCTTTTGTTATGTCCTCAACATCTTTGAGCACTTCCTTAATTTCTGGCACTAGAAGATGTTCCAGGGTGATTCTTTGCTTGCTCAGTCCCAAAAGTAAAGCCTGTTATTTTTCCAAGGAGTCCTGGTTCCCTTTAGTGGATAATTGTATTGAAGAAACTAAGATCTGGGCACTAAATATGCTTTGTTTTGGGGTGTCATTGTTCCCAGACCCATATCTATATGGGTCCAATTCAACATCACAGAGTTTATTCTAGTTTTGTTTCTTGCCATCTATTTAACTCCATTCTCCAGTAACAAGAAACCTAGTTACTGTTATCCTTATCATATTAACCAATAAACTTAAACGTTATCCTTATTATATTTATTATTCTAATCCCTCCTGTATCTAAACATCTCACTCACACTCCAACACCTTGGTCTGGACCGCTGCCATCATGCTCCCCCGGGATCTCCTTTGTCAGTCCACGTAGGCTCTGCCAGCTCATGCTAGGCTGCTTCTGCCACTGCCCTCCCGCCTGACTAACCCCTTGTGGACACCTACTTTGGTCAGCCTCACATGATAGCTTTTGGACGGTTATTTAGGAAGCAAAGAAGGCAGGAAAGCAGGCAGGTAGGAAGAAAAAAAAAATCTTGCTCTTTTACTTGATTTTATTGTGGGTTTTGTTCTCATTTGAATAGTTTCAACAATATATATGCATCTCTCATAAACTGCTTTATATCCTATTTGAAGGATATAAACAATATAAAACGATGCAAACAAAAGTTTCACCTGGACGAATTCCAGAAGAGTTCTGAACAGTATGAAAGTAGAGTCTTAATCAAATCTGCATTTTAAGACCTCTCAGAACATGAAAGTCTATTTTCAGTAACATGCTCTATTCTACAAAAGCCAAGGCAGATAAAAGGAATGGCCCCAGGAACGTTAGTGGCACTTTTGATTCCGCACACCTTCTTACCCACATGGATAGTGTGCATGACTTGTGTGATCTTGAGCATTTTGCTTCATGTTTCTATGAGCTGATTTCATCATCCATGAAAGGGAAAGGCTTCTTCCCTTCCCAACCTCAAAGGAATGTCATTTTGATTTTTATAAAGAACAGACCAGTTTGAATTTCTCAGCAGTAGTCAGTATATTCTTAGACCTTAACATGCCTTCACAGATCCATGGAGCAAAGATCCCTGTAGATTTAGGATTGAAGGAAGGGACAATTTCTCAGTCTCCATCACATGATGGTGCCGCCCTATACAACCTGCTTCTGATATCTTAAAGGGAAGGTGTTCAGGCTTTGAGTGGGCATGGATCCAGCAGCCAATGGACTTCAATAGGAGACAGAATGCCATGGTTCGGGGAAGCAGCTGCTATTAGGTGGACATGCCTAACTGGGTCCTATCTACCAGCTGGAGAGAGCAAAGGTAGGAACCAGTCGTCCTGCCTTTGCCTCCCAGATCTATAACTTAAATTGTAATAGGGAGTAATTAACTCAAACTCTCTGAGCTAGCTTTTTCACGGCACACTCTGGGGTCAAATGAGATAACCTATATAAAAAGATCTGACTTACATTAGGCTCTTAATAAATATTAATAAATACTGGAAAAGTTTTTATCTCATCTTTTATTTTAAACATACAAGGATGTTTATTGCAGCGTTATTTATAGTGGCAAAAATAAAAAAGAAGAAACAGGGCTTCCCTGGTGGCGCAGTGGTTGAGAATCTGCCTGCCAATGCAGGGGACACGGGTTCGAGCCCTGGTCTGGGAAGATCCCACATGCCGCGGAGCAGCTGGGCTCATGAGCCATGGCCGCTGAGCCTGCGCGTCCGGAGCCTGTGCTCCGCAACAAGAGAGGCCCACGCACCGCGATGAAGAGTGGCCCCGACGTGCCGCAGCTAGAGAAGCCCTTGCACAGAAACGAAGACCCAACGCAGCCATAAATAAATAAATAAATAAAATTTAAAAAAATAAAGAAGAAACAAAGTGATTGTCCATCTTATGGGTAATGGCTGAGTAAATGCTAGTATATCCATACCACCGAATACCAAGCAAATTTTTAAAATCACAACAAATTGAATGAAGAAGTAAGTATACAATTTAGTTATCTTCCATTAAGCTAGACATTAAACAGATTTGCAAAAAACAAAAAGGAAAATGTCACTCTTTATGTTGACTTTTGTTCTCAAAAATATAAGTATTTTTCATTAAATATATTAATTGTGTTAACATGTATGGGTTTATCATTGTTATTTTAACTGAATTAATACATAAATTTTATAACACTTTTCATCAAATGAGAATTATAAGGAAACTACAAATTCTTTATTGACATATAATTGATATATAACATTATATTGGTTTCAGGTATAAGGAAACTATAAATTTAATTAGAAAAAAAGAAAAACTAGACAGTACAATACAAAAAATTGGCTAATGACCTGAACAAACAACATCACAAAAAGAAAATCCAATGACCATTAATTATATAAAAATATTTCTTATCTTTTGAAGTAACATGAGACCAATTGTTTTTCCACCATCTCTCAAGGTTTCTAGTGACTAGAAAATTATTCTCCAATGACATTAAACCTAATTTGAATCTAGAGATAAAGAGAATTTTCTCAGTTATTTAAACCAGAGGATTATGTTGGTTACATTGCCATTGAGTGGCAGAGCTGGAATTTAAACATACCTTTAAAATAAAATAGTCATTATCAGATAAGCAGTTGTCCTGATGTTCATGAGAATACATTACTGACACTCAACCATGGAAAACTGATTACAATACTTGGCCAGTCCACCTTCAAGACTGCTATAAAGATCAAAGAAATACTTATATGCAGAAGTCATTTGGCAACTACATAAATATGAGAAATCATTTGTTTTAGAATTGCTTTTAACCAAAGAATCTGAAGTATTGGGTGATATAATGCAGTATTGACGGTAATGCAGTCCAGATAAGCCAGGAAAAGGCAAAGAAGAAGCACCCAAGTTTCCTAACTAGCCAGGTGGTATGTGAGGTCCTGCAGGTGAAAATAAAAACTATCATCTAATCAGAGGCTGCACAATGATATTCAGAGCTATTCAACAGTATAGACAGCACATCCTCAGAGAAACATAATAGCGCAATATTAAATTCAGAGCTCAAAGTTATAAGGAAGAAGAAATTTCAGGCAAAAAATAAATGATAACCACTTCGGGGCATTTTTGACCATAACTTTGGAAGATAAGGGTTAAAATACTTTTGGATGTCCCTTGTGCCCATATATCGTGACTGCCTAATTCATGGATTTGAGAAACAAAATTGCAAACCTCCAGATACCTGGGGACATTCTCTGCCATTCATTTGGGAGCAGTATTCCCTTTGCAATAAGTAAGAAATCTAGGGAAAAAAATTAATGGCAGGGTATGGCCTTTACTCAGTAGAACAGAGATAATAGTGGCTTGTGGTGTAAGGAGAAAACAATTAATTGCAGCATTGGTGTCTGTGCCGAATTCCCACGTCTAGCCACGGAAACACTTGTTCACCAGAGAGAGGCATCAAAAACAGTCAAGGGAAAGGCACCCAAGACTCGTTCCCGACTAAAGTGTGTCCAGTTAGCTGTGGGCCAAAACACCTTTGTAACTGAGTATTTGTATATCCAGACACCTCAAACAGTGCAGGGTAATGCCTTTTCCTATCCTGCCCAAAGCCAAGGATTTAACACGGTTCTGAATGCTTTACCTTTTCCGTTATAGAAACTTACACAGCAGAGTACCTGTGCGTTTAGTATTTGAAACATATTGCAGTACACTGCAAAGAAAATTTCGCTAGTCTAAAAGATATGTTTCAGGAATCCACTTAAAGATTTTTCCATTTGTTTATGCAATAAGAACTTCTATTGTGTGTGCCTGCTTTTATAAAGGAAAAATCAGCTAATCCAATCTCCTATAATTACTTCTGAACGTGCACTGTATCGTTGACTTTCCCTGGAAGCCACACCTAAGGTATGACTAAGTAAGAGATACTGGCTTGAGAGATCTGAATCGGGAAACACTAGGACAAATTGAGATGGACTCTCTCTTTGTGTCTCTGCCTCACTTCTATTCAAACAGGAAATAGGATGCCTCCAATTTCACTGATTACCAGTTTCAGTATCAACTTATCAAGACAATGATAGGCCCTTTACAAATGTTCCCCTAATGGTATTTTCCCAACAGAAGTAGAAGCTGACCTATAGTTCTTGGAGCTATTGTAAAAGAGCACATTGTATTTGCCTACAAACACTTTTAGCCTTGCTAGCTGGCTGCTTAATTTAATGTAATTGAGCCTTGACTCGAAGAATTCTGACAGAATGTTTAAAACTCGGCTTTCCTGTGCTCTCTCTGAATTTGGATTCACTTACATTTGACTTATTTAATGCATCATGTCAGTGAAGTTGATCCCAATGTTAACATTCAACTTCCTCAAGAAACTCAAGGCAGACACAGTACAGAGAAGAATGCATGTGTCTGGTTATTCTTGCAGGGGATTCTGGGTGATGGATCGGACCCTTGCAAAAGCATAGTCACCATCACAGCTGATAATTGAAAGACCAGGGGTTTTCAAAATGTCATTATTTTTATTTTAGATGTGCTGGCTCTTCTTAAGATTCTTCAAATAAGCTGCATCCTCTGATCTAAAATTCTGCAATAGACAATGTTGCAACGTCCTTCAGAAGGAGGAAGACAAATGCTAAAGAGATGTGACCCAGACAAGAAAAATATGGTTCTTAAAATAGCGGGACAAGACATAAGGTGGATGGGAAAAGCAATTAATTTGCAGTTAGGTGATTTAGGTTTAAACCCAGGCTCTGTGACTTTATTAGTCCCTGTCTCTAGCTTCATTTTCTTCCTTAAAATGTAAGCAATTAAACCTAGATCTTAGGAGTATTGTTATTAATTTTATTGAGATAAAATATGTGAAAGTGTTTTGTAGACAAGTAATACGCAAATAGTATGTCGCTATTTTTTGTGGTTTGTCGATGGTATGAAAAATTAGAAATTAATGTCGTGAAGTCAGATGATGTCAAGACTAGACTATTCCTTGCTAATTGTCATGTTTTAATTCCAAGTTCTCATTTTATAAAAGAGACAAAGTCCTATTCTATTTGACAATCCTTTATTGAGCTTTTCTGTGAGCCAGGCTCTGTACTGAAGATGGGAAACAAAGTTGATTAACAGGGATCCCTTGAGGAGCGCTCAGTTAAGATCCAAGATGAGGAAGCATTTGCCCAGGGTTTTACAGCTAGGAGCTTAAGAACTGGGAACAAAATCATTAGAAGCCTCATCTCCTGAGTTCCTGCTCAGGGCACTTTGCTTTCACTGCCTCTGCAATGTCTTTTCCACCTGCCTAAAATCACGGGAATCTAACTCAAGTTCTCCTAACACTTTAAAAATACCAACCACTCCTCCTCCAGACAAATACCACGTTGTGCCTCAATTGACCTGGCCCCATTCAGACCACTATGGACAAGGCAAATGCCTGGTTGCTCATAGAATAACCAACACGTCTTCATCCTTGCCCAGCCCTTATTAATTGTGAGACTTTTAGGAAGAAATTTTAAGTCCATTAGTGAGGGAACGAGCTAGAGATTCAGGAATGGGAAATTCCAGGAACAGATTGGAGGAAAGAACGTCAAGCTGTAGAACTGATGGAGGACCAGACCTAGGCTGTTCACAACTCCAGCATGTCATCAGGACTCACTTCCTGAGGGAGTGTGGATAGACAAATTATTTTAATGTACAGGACTGGGCAAGATGGTCACAAGTCTCCTCCAGGAAGTCTCTGTGGAAGGAACCTAGAAATACAACCTGAAAAGATGGCTCTCTTGGGAAGAACTAGGCTTTCCTTCCCGGCCACTCTCCAGGACCCCATGTCTTTAACTCACTCACTGTTAATAATAATAATAAATTAAAAAGTGATTTCAATTTTCCACCACTTACCCTCCCCTATCCCAAAGGCAATAATTGTCAAGATAGAATATTTAAATGTAGAAACAAGTCTAGTCCAACTTTCTAATCAACACAGGAATCCTCACCCTACCAACCCCTGCCAATAAGGCACTTAGTAATTTTTATGACTATGGATGGGGAACTCATGACTTCCCAAGGTAAGGGAGGATATAGGCAAACTGGAACAAGAGACATCTTTTTAAAAAAGAAAAAGTTAATTGTTAGCATCTCTCCATTATGAGTTTCAGCCTGTATCTGGTCAGTTCTATGACTCTTGGCAAATTATTTAACTCCAGTTTCCTCTCGTATAACACAAAGGAGCTCAGCCAGAGCCGTGCTTCCAAACTTTAATGAGTGTATAAATCACTCCGAGATGGGGTCTGAGATTCTGCGTTTCTAACAACTCCCGAGTAGACTGATGTTGCTTGTCCATGGACCACATTTGGAAGAACAAGTGACTAGCAGATTCCTGGGAATTCTTTTAGCTCAAAAATGCAATCACTTGTTAAGTGTTGTGACATCAAGGTAACCTAATTCCTCACTCACATGAAAGCTGTACAGGCTGTACACCCTGTACAGGCATGTGCATCGTTAGTCCCTCCCACAAGTAAACATCACGATTGTTGTTCCCTGGACTTCAGCCAATTGGTCTGTTGCTTTTCTCACTTTCTCTTTTCACTGACTATTTTTCTACTAAACTCCTTAGCTTTGGCGGCTCTCAAAATTTGGTATGTAGCAGAATCTTTTAGAGGGCTTGCTAAAACAAGGTCTACAATGACTTTCCCCGCTCCAGCCCTCACTGCCCACCCCCAAGTTTCTGATTCAATTGGCCTGGGGTAGGGCACAAGAGTTTGTATTTCAGATACCTTGCCCAGTGATGCCAGGGCTGTGAGTCAAAGGGGCCACACGCTGAGAACCACTGCCATCTTTTCTTCACAGAAACTATTGGTGAGTCAGATGTTGATTTTTATGTATTTGTCCAACTGATTTTTAATCTAAATAAAATATATTAATTTTGGCCCAGTTATTATTAACTTTTTAAAACTGTTCCAGACTATTATTCAGCTTGTCCATATCTGATGAGCACCGGACTTGGAATGAACTATACTCCAATAAAAATTTTTAAAAAAATGAATTGCAGCAGATGAAGATAGAGATATAAGAATTGAGTACTGTCTATTAATTTAGACATTAAAGAGGTTTGCAAAAGTATCACAAATGTTGGATTCGATGCAAACTAATATATATAGGATGGGTAAACAACAAGGTCCTAGTGTATAGCACAGGGAACTATATTCAATACCCTGTGATAAACCATAATGAAAAATAATATGTAAAATATATATATATATATATATATATATATAAAACTGAATCACTTTGCTGTACAACAGATATTAACAGAACATTGTAAATCAACTATAGTTCAATGAAATATATTTTTAAAATAAATAAAGTAGATTAGAAAATTTCAAAAAAAAAATTCAAGTTCTGGTTTTGATTTTACCAGTTCTGCAAACATAGGTGAGTTTTAAAATCACTGAGTGACCTTTTCTTCAATTGAAGATTGGAGCTGAGAATTCCTAATGATCCCACCAAGGTATTATTGAGTTCTGTAGTCAGACAGAAAAGGTTTTGAATTCCAACTCTGCTATTTATTAGCTTTATAACATTGATACACTGCTTAAACTCCCTGCCTCAGCTTCCTCATCTATAAAATGGGACTACTAATAGCATGCTTGTAGGGTTGGTTCCAAGAATTAAAAGAGGTATTCTAGCCATGCTTCTGAAAAATAGTACAGCCTTAATAAACTAACATTGTTAAAACTGTCATTAAGATAATAGATTTGAGGGCATTTTGTAAGTCATCAGTTCCATAGAAATGTGATTGTTTTGACATCAGGATACAAATATAGTATCCTATTGCATTCCACTGAAGCCACCATTTCAGATAATCCATTCAAATAATCCATTCTTTATTCACTTTTTCACAATCCTATTGTCTAGTTCACATTTCTTCATCTTTTCCACAAGCATATCATTAGAAATGTTGTCAAATACCTTAAAGAAATCAGGATTCTTTATATGTGTGGAATTCTTGATCTATGAATCCAAAACCCTGATATCAAACCTGATCATCAAAAATCTAATAAAACCTTGTGGAGATTTTATCTTAGTGAATTAATCCTGATGTCATGTCCCAGCAACTTATTTTTCCAGGTGCTCGGAAACCTTTTGCTTAAAAATCTTTTATAGAATTTTGCCAAGATTGTCATAAAGCCTCAGAGATCTGCAGTTTCTATAACTTAACCTCTTCCCAAATTTAAAATTCAGAATTTCATTTACTCAGCTTGAGTGTTCTGGCACCTCCCTCATCCCAGGGCTCCCCAGGGGTTTCCATTCAAGTGCTCTCCCGAGTTCTGTGATTTCATCCTCCCGGCCTGGAGATTAACTCATCAGAGCAGCTGGGGGATCTCCCATCCTCTCGCTCCCGTGGCTGTACTTCATCCTAAACCAACCTGACTCCACTTTTTTCACTTCAAAGCTCATGTTTCCAGACAGAATAAGAAGGCAAAATTATGCTCAAGCAGCTTTACTTTTACTCTATTTGTTAGACCGATACCTCCACTCCCAAGGAGTGGGCTAATTCTTTTCTTCTTCTTACTACGTATATTAGAGTATACTAGAAATTTTCTCCAAGGGGCTTTTTTGCATTTTTGTGTTTATCTTTGGATATGTTCCCATCTTCACCTAACACCCCACTTGTGCTCTGCATGAACCATACAATGTTCCTTTTTTTCTTATTAATTAATGCCACTTGCCATCTACCATTAGAACACTTTCCCCCTGAACCCCCATCCCTCTTAGGGTCTTGTTTATCAGGGTCTCAAGCCCTGAGGGCATCTCTCTCATCCCTGAACAGGTACTGAGCTTTGCTTTCCAAATCTTGAAGGCACATATCTGATTATTCCTCTCACTGCTTTGTGGACTCTAAGATGACAAGTCCATTTTATCCCATAGCTCTTTCAACTAAACAAGTCTTCCTGATTGATAAGAATTACATCCAGAGCAGTGGTTTTCCTTGTTGTTTCTCTAAATTTCTGAGCAATGAAATAGTCCACGAGGCATGTCAAGAACTTATCAGATGATTTACACAAGTATGCCCAGTATAGTACCGGGGACGTTGCAGGTATTTGATAAACGTCTGTTGAGTTAATGAGTGAATGGATGGAGGAAGAAGATTGCACCAGCCGTGTGTTCTTCCTGAGTTTATCACTTGTGTGCAAAAGGAACACCATGAAGGGTGAATCTGGAGAAATTACAGCAATACTTCCTTACTTACCAGAAATCAATGTCTTAAACGCTGTTAGATCAAAGTGTATTTTCCTTATTAGGCATTTCAGAATAACTCCAAGTGAGCCAGATGCTGAGTCCTGCCTCAGAATCATTGTCTGAACTTTTACTGTGAAGTCATTTGATAAATAAAATGCAGCTCTAACCGCTTTTCCCACCACCCCATGCCCACCCCTACCAACAAATAATCACGCTTCCCTGATTTCATGAAAATTGCCAACCTCTCCCTTTTTAGGATTAAGGGGGAAATCCCATTTCTCTTATGCCTAGTGTCCAGACTCGTTACAGATAATTTCAGTATGGCCTTTGGAAATGACCCTGAGGATTGTTGAGAAAGCAGATGGAAAGTAATGGAAGGAGAGGTGGTGGTAGTTAGAGGGCTGAATTCAAGGGTTCAGAGTGGAGTCCTTCCGAGAAAAGTTGGGGGCAGTGAGTAGCTGAATGAAGAAGGAAGTGAAGAAATAGCATCTAGCATTACAGCAGGTCCACACAGCACCAAGGTGCCACGATCATGTCAGGATTGGAGTGCGTGAGAGTCAACCAGGCTCCAAATCAGTGAATGAAGAGTCATGGCCAGGAGACTTGTCGATGTCATCAAAAAGGAGATAATACAGGTTTATCAAAGGAAGGCATGAAATCTCAAAGAACTGGGTAGATTTTGCTGAAGGGTCAGGCATAATAACCTGGAAGCAACTCCAGAGAATGGGAACACAGACCTTACTTCCCGCCTCGACCCTGAGTGTAGGAATATGAACAGCCTCTGCTAGAGAAGAAGCTGGGCCCCTGGGCAGAGCCTGTTTGTGGTAGTGGACACACGGCCAAAGGGCAGTTTATAAAGCTGTCACAGCTGTGAGGCTGGGTGAGATTACCCAGCCCCAAAGTTTCCAACAGACTTAGTGGAGGAAACCGTGATGCTTGGAGGGACTCGGGCCTCTCTGAAAAGAATCACCTGTGGCCGGGATTAATTGGGGTCCCAAGGGGATCCCAGCCCAGATGGACAGACAGTTGGGTTAGTTAGTGTTTTAGGCCTCACCATATTCTGGAAACGGCAAAGTCCCTGATAGATGAACAGCCTGTCTTGAAGGAATCTAGATGAGGACACAGAATACAGAGACCAGGTGACCCCAGATTATGCCACCAATAAATAGCAGAGCGAAGGCTGGGACCCCGGTTTTTTGATGCTAAATCCAGTGCTCTTCATCCTATACCATCGCCTCTTTCTCATAACATCCTTTCTTCTTCCACCTTTGCCCACTTCCGTCCACATTCCCTTCCACCTTTGCCCACTTCCGTCCACCTTCTCTTCCACCTTTGCCCACTTCCGTCCACCTTCCCTTCCACCTTTGCCCACTTACGTCCACCTTCCCTCACCCAGGGAAACCACCACTGTCACCACCCCATTTCCTCACTCTTTCTCCCCACCTCTGCCTCTCCACTCGGTGGGGGGACATTAGGCTCCTCAGGCCTCACTCGGCTGTTTCTGGTATCTTGTTACTTCTGCTTCCCACCCCATGTCAGAAAACAGGGGTCAAAAGAATTATGAAAGCCCATATCCATTTATAAGTGGGTCCATCTATCTTAGAGCTCTCATATACAAAGGTCATTTCAGAAAAGTGTGAAGTTAAAAGGTATATAATATTAGGTAGTAAACATGGTCATTGAGGTTGGTTTTTTTTTTTTCTGATTTCCTCCATTGTTTATTTATTTGTTTTTAATAAACTCTAGAAGAAAAAAGAAAGACTTGTATTATTGCACACGAATGGAGAGAAGGAAACTTGCAAGGAGAGCTCACCAGGCTGTTGGAAGGCAGGTCTCTCATCTTCCTTTCTAACCTACCTTTGCCCTCTAATGGGGGTCCCCAGGTACATGTCTGTCCCTCTGTGGGCAAAAAGATGTCTAGGGATGGGGGAAAGGGTATCTTTTGAGGTCCACCTCTCAGTGTGAAGGTCACATGCAAGAGTAAGTTTGATCAAAATAAAGAATGAAGGTAAGTAATAGCGAGGTATAGCTTTTGCCACCTAGGAAGGAACTGGCAGTGTATTTCCCAGCTCCCTCCTCCTAAAATGCAAAATCTATAAAAATTACATGGAATTGATTTCACCTGAAACTGAGAATCACAACTAGCTATAGATAGATAGATAGATATCAACATTTTTTAAAAGGCATTTAAGAACGTTTCTGTTTTTTAAATTACAAAACATAAGGCTACGAGTCAGAGCACAAATTATAAGGAGCTGACACCCATGAACAAAAATAAAATAACTGTACACGGAAAACATGATTTATCTTTTCTCAGAAGCTAAAAGCCATGGCTACTTAACTCTCATACAAAAATTCCATATCAAAATAGAAAGGAAAATAGCCACGGATGTTCAAAAGCAATTTTCGATTTTTCATAACCTCATTTTTAATATGTATATTTGCCCAAATGGAGAGTTTTCCATACGGTGCACTAGGCACATACAAAGTTTAAATTCCAAGTTCACACATTTTGACTCAAGGGTTGGAGGGTTTGGGGTAGGAAGTGGGGCTTTTGAAATTGCTTTTGTAGCAGAAAAATGTGGATGTTTAAAAACTTCACTTGACTGTGTTCATTCTTCACCTACCTGCCCAGTCTCCCACTAAAATGGAGTTCAAACCAATTATAGCAGCCTCAACATGATCTAAGTGAAAGAAAGAAGATCTTTTTAAAAATGATGAAAGAAATCGAGGCGCATTCTGTACTGTGAACTTGAAGAATTCAGACCATCTTTTGGCATTCCTGGATATTTCTAAGGGTTAATTCTTCATTAAGTGAAGAGAAAAGTATTGTTGTTTTTTTTTTTTTCTTTAATGTTCTGCTACCTCTCCCTTCCCTTGCTTCTCATTCTCCAGTTCTATTCTGCAACAGCAAGTGTTTCTTCCAGAAACCACAGTGTCATACACAGTAGAAAAGTAAACCGAGAGAGTACCCAATCTCCCAGCAGGCCAGGATCTGCACACATATGCATACATACGCACACACATGCAAAAGACACTGGAATACTCATGGTCATCACTCCAGCTACTATAACAAAATATCATAGGTTGGGTGGCTTAAACAACAGACATTTATCTCCCAAAGTTCTACAGGGTATAAGCATGGCCAGGATCTGATGAGAACGCTCTTCTTGGCTTGCAGACTGCTGCCTTCTTGCTGTGTCTTCACATGACACACAGAGAGAGAACTCTAGTCTCTTCATATAAGGAGATGAATCCCATCATCGGGGCTTCATCCACATGACCTCATCTAAACCTAATCACCTCCCAAAGGCCCCATCTCCTAATACCATCTCATTGGAGGTTAGGGCTTCAATATAAGAATTTGGTGGGGACATAAACATTTAGCCCAAAACATTCATCATGATTAATACAGAAAATGAAGGTCCCAGTGTTTTCTGACATTTAAAGCCCAAATGAACTGTCTGAATGACCCAATCTCTGCTCAAGGGGATTCTGTTCATTTTGTTAAGGAACCAGCCAATCCTCTAGTGAACAGCCTCCCCTAGGGCTGTGCCAGCCTGTGGATTTAGCAAGTTTGCTAAAGAATTGCCCAGCACAGCAGCTGCTGTGGATAGCAGCCCGAGGTGTCACCACAAACCGACGTACCCGAGTCCCAGAAGTCCTTTGACTGGCTGGCTGAGTGGTGAGTATTGCCTAATGCATTATAATGTAGATTATATTTTTCAAAATTCACAACACATATTGAAAAAGAAAAAAAAGTGAAAAGTTTTTTTTCAAGTTATTTATGAATACTGGGTTATGAGTGTGGATATTCCTTTTTAAAGTATGTCACTGAGCTATAAAGGAAGCAATGGCATATGCTATGTTTTGTGCTTTCTAGAAGCTAGTATGATGAGAGTGGGGTGTTCAGGGTGTGAGGGGAGGGAGGCTGATTCCAGATTATATCAATAACATTTGTTTTAGACTTTGGGTCTTTTGTATGGTATTTCCTGCTTACCTTTTGAGATTTAGATGACTGTTCAAAGCATTAAATATTAAAATTAGCTTTTTAAATGCACGTAAGACAGAGACGGCAACCCTTTATGTTTCATGTAGGATGTGTACAACACATTCAGATTATCTATTATAATATCTACATATGCAATTCGGTTATAAAAATCTGCAAACAGCCAGTTTGGGGATGATCACTCATGGGGAGCCTTATTCTCCTTTCCTAGGGGTAAGAGAGAAGGGAGATGGGAGAACAAGCTTTCAGCCCTAGCAGGGAGGGGTGCTCTGTGTTCCTGAAGGAGCATGGTCTCTCCCTTGACCTTGATCCAGGCTCTGCTGGAACGCAGCTCTGAAGAAGTTTCTTTTTGTTTTCCCTGGTGTGGGACAGCTTCTGGGGGTGGGGCTGGGACAGGATGAAATCAAGGCATTTTTAGGTATAGATGATCTTGCATCATAGATGGTGGCAGAAAAGAAGATTAAGAGATGAAGAAAGGGTTTCCTCTCTCTCTCTTTTTTCATCAGCAAAAGAAGACCAAGTACGGTGAGCTGAGATGGGGGAATGCAGCAAGAGGAGGTAACCATAGGAATAATTCACTGAATGTCTTTAAGATACATATTAGCAATTGTATTTCCAATAACTCTGCAAGAAAGCTTCTGTCTTCCCCATTTAACAGATCAAGAAAGTGGAGGCCAAGGTAGGTCCAAATATGCACAGGGTCAGATTTGGGATTTAGGTCTGATTCCCCAGTCCCCAGTCATTCCCCTACCCTGCTTCAAATCCCCCTTAAAATAGAATTCCTTGCTCTCCTTTGGGCAGGAGGATAGAGTTAAACTTGCCAGGGTTTCCAGGGTTTCCAGTCTTTGTGGGTGATGCCTAGGATCTAATTCTAATCTGAAGTTAAGAGGAAACCATGGAAGATGTTAGAGGAGAAGAATGATGCAACCAAACTCACAGTCCAAGAAGACAACCCCAGTGGAAATGCTTGGGAAGATGAATGAAGCGCTATCAGAGCTGGGTTGCAGGGAGTATGAGTCAATGCGACCAGGCAGCACAGGCCCAAGGCCTGCCTGTGCTTGAAATGTCTGAAAAAGAACATAGCCTGACTGGTATCAGGTTGGGCAAGTGATCAAGCCAAAGTGACACTTCAAATATTATAGGATTTGAATACAAATATTTCAAGGATTTAGCAAAACTGATACTATGGAGGCATTTTCTGTTGCTTAAAGAATATGGTTACATACACCATGGTTTCAAAAAAATAGGGAGAGAGAGAAAGTCTGCCCAATCTGTGTTTCATTTAAGTGGAGACGTATTTGTATATTTGCTTCCTAAAAAACGGTAGTCATTGGGCTTCCCTGGTGGCGCAGTGGTTGAGAGTCTGCCTGCCGATGCAGGGGACACGGGTTCGTGCCCCAGTCCAGGAAGATCCCACATGCCGCGGAGCAGCTGGGCCCGTGAGCCATGGCCGCTGAGCCTGCGCGTCCGGAGCCTGTGCTCCGCAACGGGAGAGGCCACAACAGTGAAAGGTCCGCGTACCACAAAAGCAAGCAAACAAACAAACAAAAAAAAACGGTAGTCACATCTATGAGCCAGTACACTGCTAAAGCCTGTCAAGATCTTCTTTTCTTTTGGATTTAATAATTTATAGTATATAATCTAACCCAAGATAAATGTAAAAGTTATCAATGTGTCAGCCAAGGCATGGCTCCAAATCATGGGTTAAAAATGCAAATGTCTTCCTGGACAAAGGAGGTAACCTAAAACCTAACTGGGTGAAATAGGCTGGGTGTGTACTAGGGAGTAGTGGGGACTGCAGCAAAGTGGAGAATGGTGAAGAGGCAAGGATTACTTTGCTTAAGCCAACAGGTGTCCCATGGAAAAGGTGACCTAAAATTGCTAGACCTTCTAGCTTTGGAAATTGAGTGAAAAGCTGGAAATTTATACTTTTGTGTGAGGTTTTCTCACACAAAATACTGTGTGAAACAAATGAAGTATGTCTGACCTAAAGAAAAAGAAAGCAATGACCTTGTCTTAGAAACAGACTGTGTCCAAGAAACAAAGTATGTAAGGGTATTTTGGAGCAAAGGGTGACATGCTGAGGTTAGCACTATGGAAAGACAACCTAGGAAGTGACAACGGGTTTGTCGCTGGTGTCAGCATGGCATTGTCAAGGTTGAATTTTAAAGAAAACGGAATCAAGATTGCAGAAGATGTTCATTTGTTCCTGCTAGAATTATATTGATAGGACTATTTTTTATTGACTAGTTGGGATGGCAAGCTCCGAAGACTTCAGATTTTGAAGTGAGATCGAATGAGAGAAATAACTCCATGCCAGGAAATGAAAAGCTCCATTTTGGTCTAAGGGTCTTTTGAGAAATAACTGTGCAAACACTGTGTCTATCTGTCATAAAAGGGTTGTGTAATTAACATATGCAAAACACCATCACCATCCTGCTGGAAGCTAACTTCCCTCCCTGGAAATCCAACCTCTATTTATTTACAACAAAATAAAGTGGACCCTTCTGGAAAGAAACACGGCTCTGTGGCGGCCTGAACACTGTCGCAGCGATGCTTTAAATCTTTTATATCTCCCATACCTCCGGGGGCTGATGCTGGATGGGACTGAGCCAGGCCCATAAATAATTTATGCTAAGTAGCAATTTAGTTGTTTGGCTTGAGGTAAAGAAATCCAAGAAATTCATAAATAAAGTTCCTATTTTTGCTTGTGTTCCAAAGTTAATTTATGTTACTCTGCAATTAACTAACATAAAGGTGAAAAAATATGACAGGCCTAAGGTACAAACTCCTGCTCATAAATCTGCTCTATCTTAACTAGTGGTGTTTTAGTGATAGTCACCCAGTTCCCTCTGTCCTGTGCTATTAAACAGAAACTCCTCCTTGACCTCATTGCCTGTTACCTTGTCGATCTATAAAAAGTATTATAATTGTTTTGAATAGACCTCTGGGTGGGTGGAGGAAGAAAGGGAGATGGGATTTGGGACAGCTACAAATGGAGCTTCTGACATATCTGAAATAGTTTAGTTCTTAGGAAAAATTGCTGAAGCGAATATCACAGATGCAAATAGTGTTCATCCCAAGGAGGGAGTGAGACACCCTGCGAACTGGCAGCAGGACAGCCAGCCATGGCTCCCACAGCAGGAGTGCATGTGGTGGGTGGCAAGAAAGGCAGAGCCTGGCAATTCGGAGACCCTGGAGGCTATAAAGAGCAAGAAGCAGTTGTGCAGACATGAGGCTTGTGGCCCTCAATCAGGCACAGAATCTAAGACCCTGAATTCCCACATTAAAACATCAGCCAGCAGCTTGAGCATATGGCCCTACTTTCAGCCAACAACACAGAATACCTTCTTTTTCGGTTTCCACTGGCGACCTCAGCCTGCAATTCTCTGCTGGCTTATTGCTTTCCAAGGTCTGCCTGAGACAGTTGATATTTGAGTTGTTTTCTCTGTGACATATGACCTCTTCAACCTTAAAGATCTTCCAAACCTTATTCATGGAGTAAAATTGGAAAAAGCTACATACTTAGAGCCCATTTATTGTTCATTCATTCAAATATGTTTATCCAATGCCTACTGTGTGCCAGGAGGAATATGAATGCTAAGATGAATAAACATCATCTGTATACTTAGTTTATGGACCAAGGGACCAAGAGACAAGAGTTTCAGTACAGTGCAATAAGGGTTCTAATAAAGTATGCGTAAGGGGTCAGGGAAGCAGAGAGAAGCAGCACACAGACAAACCTGGGAGAAGCAGCAGCAAGGGAAGGTTCCCAAAGGAAGGGAAGCTTGAGAAAGCCTTTAAGAGTGAAGGTTTAAATTTCGCCAGGTGGATGAACTGCAGGAAGGAAGGACATGTTCTAAAGCCCGGAGGAGGGAGTGAGCATGACTCATTCAGAGAAGAATCTGATTGCGTACAGGGTACTTCAGCAAAGCGGGAGGAGACGAGGCTGGAGAGGTAGGTGTGAGAATATCCAGGAGCACGTGCTGCTTAGATTTCAAGTACAAGGCAATGGGAACCACAGAAGGGTTTTAAACCAAAGAACGGTATAATCAGATTTGCGGGATTGAAGGATCATTCTATGAGTAAAATGATGAATGGATTGGATGTAAACAAATTACTCTCAGAGTTCAGGGCTGGAAGTGTTTTACCTCCTAGTGACAAAGTGTTCTTCCTTCCTTTGAGCAATGAAAGATGTGCAGATGGTGATGAGGTTTCTTCTCTCTGCACTGGGTACCAACAGCCTGGAAGCAAGGTGCTTGGTCAATTGCCACAGCTTTTTTCAGTCAGATTGGCTTCAAGTTTTGCTTTTCTTCTTCCTTTTTATTTCTTTGATCTAATCTTTTGACATTTGACATTGATCTTATCTTTTCTTCATCTTAAAAAAACTGCTGTCATTTTAAGTCTCCTTAAATTTACTAGAAGGTCAGTAAATCATTTTTAAACGAATACACATAGGTACCTCCTGGTTATATATGATGGTTTACACTCCCTTCTGAAACATTACTTACATGAAAGAACAGGAATAAACACTAAACTTACAGGTAAAAGAGATAATGGGAAAGAAGACAACAGAGGACTAGATGTCAACAAATTTTGGAAGATGGAAAGCAGATGGGAGAGTGGGAAATGATTTACTGAGTAGGGGAAGCCAAACCTTGAAAAGGAAAATGTTCGTGAGAAGCAGGGAGATGTTTCGCCCCTTATCCCAGAAAAATCTGAGAATTTAGAGGCACCAGATAATGAGGACAAGGTAGGAAAAGGGGAAAGACAGAGCTCTGTATGAGGAACATGTAGATTCAAGGTCCCTGAGCAGCTAAACTCCTCTCCTACCCTGCAGGAGACAGGAAGTAAATCATCTAGAGAATTTGCACCTCAGATGGTCTGGACTCAGAAATAGTGAGTACAGTGGAAGACAAACATGGAACATCAAACAGTACACTAAAGGAATAGACCAAAGTGTTCATTCCAAAAGTTCAAGACCCCAGCCCCCATCCTTTCCACTCTTCTGTCAGTAGCCAGGTATGTATAACCATCTACCCAGCGATTTAAAACAATTTTCCCTGGAGAAGACAGAATGAGGAACCCGAGAATGAGGACTACAGATACTTACATTTGGGGTTTACACGTGAAAAAAGACTACTCATTCTATGTTTAAAAATACAAGCTCACTTCTACATCTAGAGCCTCTTATCAGTTTTTGGAGCCTCAGTTTTAAATATTTTAGAAAGACAGGATCACCACACATTTGAGAAAGCCTCCAAACTGAAACAAAAGGGCCTAAACACAGAAACAGAAAAGAGGAATTCAGAAGAACCAGAGACAATACAGAAAGAAGAAACAACTCTTTCAAATCAATAATTGATATACATGAACAAAAAATTTTAAAAAGGCATTTATGAACTAAAAGTAGGATATTGCTTTCATAAGAAGAATCAAAGAATATGAATGTGATCTTGAAAATTAAATATATGGAAGAGCTTAGAAATTCAATTGAATGGATGAAAGATAAGTGTCAAGAAAATCCTGCAGAGATTAGTATAAACACACAAACAATATAGAACTGTGATATTGAAGAGGGAAGATAAAGAGAAAATTTAGATAATCAGTTCAGGAAGTTCAACACTGGAAACTAGGAATTCCAGAGACAAAAGATAAAATCGAGGGAAAATACAAGGAAGTTTCCCCAAATGGGAAGGCATGGACATCACGATTAGAGGATCCCACTGAGTCCAGTTCTCTGAATCACAAAGAACCAACACCACGGCACACCATCACACAATTTCAAAAGAATGAGAATTAAAGAGGACATCCTAAAATCTTCTGGGGAGACAGGTTATTTACAAAGGATCAGTCAACTAACTCATATCTGACTTTCAGTATCACCATTGGAGGCTAGAAGACATTGGAACATTGCCCTCCGAATTCTGAATCAAATTATTTTCACTCTAAAATTTCATGCCCAATCAAACTACTATGCAAGTATGAGGGCAGACAAGTTTAAGCATGCAAGCTCTCAGAAATGTTACTCTTTCTCAGGAAGTAACTGAAGTAGGTACCTTATGAAATTTAAGAGTACTCAAAGAAAGGGTGATATAGGAGCCAAGAAAAGGGACATAATACAGGAGATCAATGAAGGGAATTTTCAGAGGACAAACAGCCCAGCTTGGAGCAAGAAGTTGGAGGACTGAAGAATAGATGCCTCCAGTTAAAAAATAAATAATCCAATAAATAAGTAAGTGAGGCAGGGGAAAAAATACAGAGATTTAATCGATATATAAGATGCTGGAGCATTTTGGAAGAATTATTGCTAGGCATTTGATGAATCGATTAGAACATTAGGGAAAACAGGAATAGATATGTGGAAAATTAAACAAATTTTAAAATGAAACACTTATTACCTCTAGAAAAAATGAAACATCCAATAAGAAGAAAAAAACAATCATAGCCCTCCAATGTCCCAAATGTAACATTATGTAGTCATTATAACATAAACATTGAGTTTTAACAAAAAATTTCAATAACTATTAGAGGAGAGTAAAAGACCATTATGGTAGGGGTGGGGGAATGAAGACATAAAGAAGGTAAAGTCTTCACTGCAATATTGGAAAATAAGTAGATAATGTCTAAAATCAAGAAAGTAATAGTTTAAATACATGTATATAAATATCAGAAGAAACATCTGAAAAGTTTACAAGTTGTTGGATCTCTGGAGTGAAACCATGAGAAAAAGAGGATATGGCATGACACTGCTTTTTTTTTAATTAAAAAAACACAGAAAGTTATAAAGATGGAAGAAAAAATTATTCATATTACCATACATAATAATAGTTACTGTTAATATATAGGCATATTTTCTTCTGGAGTTTTTGGAGGGGCAGTAGCAGTAGGGTAGTGAATTTTAAAATTTCCCTCATTGATGTGTTAAAAAATGACTGTGCTCATTAAAAAGTAAGTAAACAATGCAGAAATGTACGAAGAAGTAAATAAAAGGCCACTTACAAAGTCCAACCTGCCCAAAATTACTGCCATTAACATTAGGTGAACACAATTCCAGATCTTGTTGTATGACTATAAAAGATAAGGAGGGAGATAATAACTAGGCAGGTGCTGATAGATAGATAGATAGTTAGATAGATATTGCTTTTTGTTAAAATGGGATTCTATTTAGATACTAGTTTTAGTAACAAAGTATTAAACTTATTTTACTTTAATAGTATAAAGAGAAACTGAAGCAAGAATAAAGGAATTGTTGATTTTCAAATAAATGGTTTTTCACCATAAGATTTAGGACTCTCTAAACTTGAAAGGGTGGGGGAGTGGATATGAAAAATAATGAGTTGGGGTCACTAATGTTTTTATTATATATTTCAATATTAGACAACATCAGTAGACTCTTGCTTAGAAATATGAGAGTATATCCCTTCACCACGCTTTCTAATTATCTTTATACTACTAATTTTACATTGTTCTGATTAATATTCACATTTTGTTCTATAGAAATAATTCTCTCAGTTGTTTAGTCTTTAATTCTATATTTAAACAGATGCAAACACCATCAGTCCTTTTTATCACACCTTCTCAATTTCCAAATTTTTAATTTTGATTTATCTCTTAATTAGCTAGAACTCATTGTCAAGCAGTTTTTTCATGAAGGATTCAAAAATGCCATATCCCATGGGTTCTTTCATGTTTTTGAATGTCTGCCTCTTGCCTTTCTTTCTACTGATATCTTAGCTTTCTTTCATTCCTTCAGAACTTCATAGAAATAACTCCATAATCATCTGGCATTGAATGTTGCCATGAAGATGTCTGAGATCTGACTCCTTTTTAAACCATAGTAGGTGATTTGCTTTATCTACTTGTATACCTAAAGATTTTTTTTCAATCCTTGAAGTTTAATACCTTAACTAGGATATGTATCCGTGTTGAGTATCCCATATCAAAATTCCTGGAATATTCAATCCAAATGTTCATTTTTTTCTAACAAAAGAGAAATTACTTTGTACTATATTCATTAATTCAACAAATATTTATTAAACTTCTATGTGTCCGGCACTAGGCTGTTGGGTATGGCTCTAAACAAACCAGACGAAGCTATGGAGCTTGTTGGGGATGGGACCAGGTGAGGGCCAAGGAGTAAGCAGGAAACGTAAAAAAGAAGTAAGTTACACAGTAGCATGGTATGACAGAAGTGACAAGTGCTATGGGAATAAAAGGAAAACTAGAGAAATGTAAGGAAGATTGGGGCACGGGAGTGGGAGAGTGGAAAGGTCGAATTTCAGTGTTAAACAAGGCAGTCATGTAAGGCCTCATTTAGAAGGTGATATATGAACGATGAATTGAAGGAATGAGCTCTGCAGATCTCTAGGGGAAGAGTGTTAGAGCCAAAGGGAACAGGCAATGCAAAGGCCTAAGGTGAGAACACGTTTGAGAACGTCCGAAGAAAAGTGAAGGTAAGGAAACCAATATAGAGGGAGGGAAACAGAAAGTGGTGTGTGCTAAGACCACAGAGGTGATGGAGAGCTAGATATTCAGTCTGTGATATTCACAGCAGGCCATTGAAAGGCTTTTGCTCTGAGTTTCATGGTTTCAGCCAAGGAGGGTGATCTAACATTTTACAAGGGTTACTTTGGCTAGTTTGTTGAGAACACAGTGTAGGTAGACAAAGGTAAAAGGAAGACCAATTAAAAAGCTATTGGAGTGCTTCCCTGGTGGCGCAGTGGTTGAGAGTCTGCCTGCCGATGCAGGGGACACGGGTTCGTGCCCTGGTCCGGGAAGATCCCACATGCTGCGGAGCAGCTGGGCCCATGAGCCATGGCCGCTGAGTCTGAGCTCTGCAACGGGAGAGGCCACAACAGTGAGAGGCCCGTGTACTGCAAAAAAAAAAAAAAAAAAAAGCTATTGGAATAATGCAGGTAAAAGATTTCTATGATGTAGTTGTGCTTTTTTCTTAGGTATTAGGGGGAAAATTCTGCAAAAAGTTTAAATCTGTCATCTAAACCCGGAAGTATATTTGATTTTTTAAGCTAGGTGCATGTGTTCCTTTGCTAAAAATAATTTTTTAAATAATTTTTTAAAAGATAGATGAATCTTGTTTTATGTTGGAAGCCATCCAGTGAGATAAATTAGACAACTCGAGTCAGCCCTACACCAAAATCTCAAAGACAGCATGAAGGTAAATTTAATGCCTCAAAGTACATAGTCATTCACTAAGGGCAGAGAATATTGGAAAAGAATTTTTCTTTTTCTTTTATTTTATTATTAATGGGAATCTTCCGTATATGATTTTATCATCTCCAATCAAGTGTCAGCTATCATTTCCTCATACTAAAGTCCTTTTCAATTCTTTCAGACTTCTTGGGCGAATGCCATCGGGGTTAAAGACATTTTCTTACATCCAGTTTGACCATTATGTGCAGAACTTCCGGTGTATTTATCATTATTTGATCAAATATTCCTAATGTGGTTGGCTTGAAAGACAATTTGACATAAGAATTTCCCAACTGTCTTGGTTACTAAGATCACAGCTACCTTCTCTGTCTTGTGCTCATCAAGGGACTCCATGGCACCGAGCTGGCTTCCCATTTAACTTCATAGGGCAGCAGAAAGAAACCCATGGTTCTCAAAACGATAAGAAGCCTGCCAAATTCACACCCTTTGACAGCTCAGTGGAACCAACCTAGGATTCATCCACCCCAGGGGCAAGGAGCCAGCAGGGTAGATAGAAATCTTAGAGATTCCCCACTGATAGGCCCCGTCAACCAATGCACATCTGTTTTGCCTGAAAAGTTCAACCTAACTTACCCTCAAGCTCAAACATGTGGTTTTATTTCCACTGTCCTCTCCCACCTCAAACTCAAAGACACAACTTAATGCTACTTCTTTTTTTTTTTTTGCGGTACACGGGCTTCTCACTGTTGTGGCCTTTCCGGTTGTGGAGCACAGGCTCCGGACGCGCAGGCTCAGCGGCCAACGGCTCACGGGCCCAGCCGCTCCGCGGCATGTGGGATCTTCCCGGACCGGGGCACGAACCCGCGTCCCCTGCATCGGCAGGCGGACTCTCAACCACTGCGCCACCAGGGAAGCCCTAATGCTACTTCTTGATGCCTAAAGGAGTAGGAGAAATATTCTGCCACCAGAGGAAAAAAAAATGACACATTTGAGGTAAAATGTTTAGAATCAGAGATTTCACTCTTGTTAAATGACTTTAATCAAAAAGTACAAATTAGTGGGGGCAATGAAAGTATTTGGGAGTTGGAATAATCACTAGAACAAAGAAAATACTGAGGAAACAAACTCATAAAACAAACTTCACCATTTTCCTTGAGGGGAACACAATTAAATTTCACAAGTTGGGGCCAAATAAGAGCTATAGACGGAAGTACTTCTGTAAAGTAGATTTAGAGATGCAGATGTCTCCGTTTTCTTTTAAACCTCAGCTTGAAATCCAATCATTTTAATAATAATAATATGAAGGAGGAGGAGGAATAAGGGGAAAAGAAGGAGGAAGCAAGAAGCAGCAGCTTATGTTATAATCAATTTTCACAAATAAATGTCTTAAACCATAAATAAATAAATAAAATTATCATCAACTTCAAAAAAAGAAAAAGAAAGTCTTACCTGGCTCAGGTAAGAACCTAGTAATGTTCCTATATCACTGTATCTTTCAGTATCATACGAATTGCAAAACTCTGAGCCGTTCATTATTTACTATAAAGACATTTCCTGAAGTAGATTACAGGCACGTAGCCTCTCCCACAGCCCATCTACCAGTATTTATGGAAAACTGTGTTTTATTTTCTTCAAGCTGGCTCACGGCCTATGCCTAAGAAAATGCTTATTAGATATTAGCATCATCTAAATAGAACTCAAGGATAATGGGGACAGAAAACTAAAACAACCAAGGACATGGTTACTATTCAATAATTTAACTAGTGGCTTAGTGTTTATGAAATTTGAGTTGTAATCTCACTTCTAATCTTACTTCACAGGGTGAGTCTAGCATGGGATGTTTCTAACTTTATTCAGTTTCTTGGAAGCACTTTTCCTGATCTGTGAAATGGAGATAAAAATGAGATACCACCACCACTTCACATTTACACATCATGAACTACTAACTACAAAAGTCTGTGTAAATATAATTTACAAAACATAAACCTCTAATAGGTTAAAAATATTATAAAGTACGCTTGGGTGTCCAGTTTATTTTATATGGGATAAAAAATAAGATACTTTTCTCTCTCCGTGGATTCAGCAGCCTAATGACACGTTCAGATCGCTTAACTAAATACAGTACTATTCCTAGATTCTGTATAGCACCTCAGCAGCCTGAACTGGCCAGTCCAGCGCATCACCTTAAATGTAAATTCCAAAAGATAATATCCTGCACGCTTGACCTACTCCTTACAAGTTTCCTTATACCAGTGAGATGGCACACCCCCATCTACGTCATCATCCTCTAAAAGCATTTGTGAGGCAGAGGGCCAGAGACGGCACTCCCCCGTGTCTTGTACAAAGTGAGGTAATATCCAATTTCCTGACCTCTGGGGGCCTTCAGACCAAGACCGAGGATGCTAAAGCAGACAGATGTAAAGGAGATTCAGGTAGTTGAATAAAAGCTTTAAAGCATTGCACGAATTAAGTGGATGGATAAATGTATAACATTTTGCATAAGCAAAGGCTACGTAAGGGAAAGAGAGGCCAGTAAGAGCCCTGTGCATTTTGACCGAGTGAAGATGTCAGATGAGCAGGGTAAGCAAACAAATCATAAAGAACCAGATTTCACTTTTCAGCACTTTTGTTGGCTTTCGTGTCATAGAGCCCCTAGTCATTGCCAAGTGGAAGGGAGGTGCAGAATATATTCTATTCTTTAAAGAGAACATAGAAAAAGTCTTTTGGTTTTCCACTCAATGAATTAATAAACCCTTGTAAACTTAGAAAATTGTGTTGAACATTTGATTTAAACTAGACCACGGTAAAGAAAACCCTTAAAATGAGGCAGAGAAGTATGAGCTACTGAGTTATACTAAGAAGCCGGTGTGAAAGGGACTTATTTAATAAAGCTTGTTTTAGATTGTCCATCTCTTGTAAGGATGTGTTCACTTCTCAGAGTCCTTCTGTGACCGGGTTTTGTTTTTGTGAACTTGGTGAATAGGATTTAAACTTCTTAGCTTTTTCTTTTTTTTTTTTTTTTTCAAAAACTACAAACGCAATCAGTTTGAGTAGAATCCATTCAATTGGCCTCTGCTTTCTGAATGCAAGAAAGAAGCTACTTTTCCTCCCCTTCGTTTCATTCCAGCTGAGCGCAGTGCAGCAAACATCTCATGCTGAAATCAGTGCCTTTTTAAAACTTCAAGGGGCTTGAAAGCTCCCAACCTGTTCAGAGGTGAAGTGACTCCAACAGATCAGCTCAGACGCACCCTATTTGCACTTCCCTTCTCTGTAAAGGATCTCAGTCCTTTATCCACAGGCCTCATTATGAAAGTTCTCTCACTATGAACGCCGGACCAGGGCGGGTCTCCTCTTTGGTATTGTAGCATCACTGTCTATTTCACTCACTGTAAAGAATCCCGGCCACTGGCTGTAGTCTACTGTGAGATCAAGAGAAGCCTGGTTCTCTACAGTTGAGGAAAAGAGTTAATTGCTCTGCCCGCCCCAAGTGCCCCTCACAATCCCGCCTGCCTTCATATCAGCACTGGCTGTTTTCTCTTCTCTCCAAGGGTTATAGCTACAGCGGAGGAAGGAAGGGTCCTAGCTCTGTAGAACCGCCCAGCTGAGTTCAGAGACTCTGAGGGTATAAACCTCCCAGCCACCTTTTTAACCTCTTGTAAAGCAGACGCTGCAGAATCCCTGAGACCCTTCTGCAGGAAAACAAAGTCTAGTTTGGCTTCTTCCCTTCTCAACAGGTAGCGTTAGTTCTTAGACCAGCAGCTTTTCAGAACACAAGAATAAAGTAAATACTTCCATGTAGTGTGTGGAAATGCACCTTGCAATTAACTTCAATGTAAATGAAGTGTGGGCTAACTGAGCAACTTCCTGATGAAATTTTTCTGGTGTCTGACAGCTTCTTATACTTCTGCAAATAAACCCTGTACCAGAGGTTTTACTCTTTTCCCATGTAGTCTGTAGGGCAGAGATGAGGCTGTAGCCTGAGAATCCTTAGAGAAAAGTGCCTGCTTTTTATAAGTTTGCTTAGTGAACTTTCTTCTCTGGGTGCCCAAATCACTATCAACTGTTCAGTTTACTACATAAGTAGCTGCTTTAATTCTTGCAGGTGACTAATATAACATCTACCACTAATGTAGTCACCTGATAAAGCAATGGCTTTTTCCCCCAATACTTAAACCTCCCAATAGTCTCTGGCCCAGGGTAATGTTTGCATTGGTAGCATCTTCCAGCAGGATTTCTGGTTTGGCTGACATTGACGATGATGCTCTCCCCACGGACTCTGCAGACACAAACTAACATTGTTTTAAACAATTTTAGGAATTTTCATTCCCAAACCTAATTGGCTTCTCACTATTATATCTTCATATAGCATCAAACATAACCTAGGTCTATAAGAGCCAAAGCTAATTTCACGGAAACTCTAAACAAGCAGCCCCTTTAAAGAAACATTTATGGGATGCCTCTTATGAATAGCAATATTTAAGGATGATCAAAGGTTTCGACTATAAGGTTCCTCTCCAAACTCTTTGCTCAATATGGAAATCTTGCTAATTTTAAGATTAGCATTAAATGTTTTGTTTCAAATACCCAAGACAACGAGTGGACGGTGTCTTGGGGGAAGAAAAGGAGACATTGTGAATGTTCCAGGATTAGACCCAAAATACTCACATAAATCACCAACACCAGGCTTCCAGAGCGTTTTTATTTGAATGAATATTATCTCTCCACACAATTAAGTGTTTATCTTTCACTTGATCACATATTTAATATCAAATATTAAATCTTCCCATTGAAACTGGATTTCTACATTTAAGAGGAGGAAAATGCAGTTGATGTGTTATGCAAGTTGATAGTTTATGTAAGTTGAAAAAGAATTTGGGAAACCAGATATTTGTATAAGTCTGGCAAGGATTTATTAGGAAGCTTATTAGTCACAGCGAATAAAACGCCATGAACAGAAGAACAAAGATCTCCAAATTCTGGCATTGGGTTTACAACACTAGTTAGAAGTTAATATACTTCAAGGATGTCCCAAGGGGAATCTTACTTAAGTCCCAATCTTACCCCGACCACAATACCCACAAACACAGAAATGGTACCCATGCATCACAGTGACAGGTAGGCATTTCAGGGGAATAGGGAGAGTCATACTTTGTACTTCAATCAAGCCTGCTTCCCTTTTCCTACTGAAGTAAATTGAACATAATTTTCAAGACTGTTTTCAAGACATGAGGGAAATGTTCTGGTTTTATCTTAACGATTTTAAGGTGAAAAACTAGTCACGGTGGTATAGCAAGGAGATACGTGATGTTGATAAGCCAGAGCCAGACAACAGGGACACCACCACTCCCTTTGGTGGCTAATGATGTAATACAAGGCCTAATTCAAGTCCTTACAACATCCAAACACCTGCCAAATGCATTCTTGTAACTAACATGTCTCTCCGATGGCTCTCTATGACGAACGACCTTGGGTTTAGTAAAATTTTAAGAAGATACTTCTTTCATTTATTACCCCCAACACTCAAACCTCTTCATTTCCAGCTAAGAGGCCTTGAGTTAGTCTGTTCAGAAAAATATGCAACATTTCTCTGTGCATCTCTTGGTTTTGGCATGCAGCCAAGCCTGACTTGTCACCTGGCATCACAGAGGTGTGGGTCCAGAGGACCCAGGAGTTGGGAGAATAGGAGGCCATCTCTTCAAACATCTGGTACTTGAGCTAGAGGACCCCCTTTCATGTAGATTAGGTAATTGGGACAAGTGCTGGAGGTTGTTCTCCTATAGGCTCCTTCAAATGGACTTTTCTAAAGTAAAGCCAGGAAAATTTGATATGGGGATAACAGACTTAGGAAAACTTGTACTATTAGCCACCCATTGCTTCAACCAATATTTTTTGAACTCCTACCTACTCAGTTCCAGGCACTGTGCTGGAAGATCATTTTAAACACATCGGACAAGGTTTCTGCCCTCCTGTAGTTTATAATCTACTAAATAAACAAATAAATACACAAATAAATATACTCTATAATTTCAAACTGTGGCCATGCTATGAAATAAAAGAATAAAGTGCCACGACAGAGACTGAAAGGCGAACCTGGTTTAGGCTGAAGAATTGGAGAAGGCTGTGGTGGAGGGGATACCTAATTTGGTTACCACAGGATTCTCTGAGATTCTAGAATTTATGTCTTCCCAAATAGCCACTTTGTAATTTTGCTTCAAGGCTGTATAGTCTCTGTAGCTTTTGAATAACCCAACCTTGCCTACCTCTTCAGCTTTATGTCCTTCTCACTTTGCCTCAATCTCTACGCTCAGAAACGGTGAATCTCTCATTCCTCGGAAGGCTTTGAAAACCTCTATTGCCTGGTGTCTGCCAACACCTCTGACTATGTCTTCCCCACTTCTTCACTACAATGACTCCTCCTCATGTTCCATGGCTCATCGGGGACAAGACTGACCCTACAAAGTCTCTGATTCTTCCCTTTTCCTCATGCAGGGACTCCATGTGACTCAGTTCCAGGGGGCACATTCCCATTTTTATTTTTATTATGTCATAATGCTTGAATATCAGCAGTTTGATATAGTTCATCCCATAAGCTGTGAATGGCAGCTCTGCAGTGCCCTCTATTCATACCGACTGTAATGTGTATGCAGTTTCTGAACTTGTACAATATGGCAGCTCTGCTCGCCACATGGCTCCTCCCTGTGTTCCCATTACACACTGTACCCACCTCTAAAATTTATATTACCATTTCGAATGAAGTGATCTGCTCATACTTCTTTCAATAGTTTCAGTAGAAACCCCTCTCAATAGTTTCATCTGGTATCCTGAATAGTTAGTCCAGAATTTTTTGTTAAAACACTAAGAGTAACCATCATTTACTGAGCCTCTGCCAGTATCAGATACTTTAAATACATCATCCTTAATTCTCACAATGCTGACAGAAAAATAATATTATCCAATTTTTACAATTGAGAAAGTGAAGCTTAAAAGTCAAATAATTTAACTCTGCACCATATTAAAAGATGGCAGAGCTCAAATTGGAGAGACACTCTATCTGATTCTAGAGCCCATATTCTTTCACACAGCCTATGCTAGGTTTCACTCTTTTCATTCATTCATTCATTCATTCATTCAAATAGTATGTATATGTAGATCTAGGCCTATATATTAATGTCACTGGCACACCAGCAATTGACAAAACCTGACTTGACTTCAAGGAGCTTCCAGTCTAGCAGGGAAAGCAAACCCTGAACAATCAGTTCCAAGGGAGATAAACTGGGATAAACGCTTATTGAACTAAGCTGAACATTAGGGGAGATAAAAATACAGAAGTATTATGATAACTATTCCTGAAAATAGAAATATGTTTAACTTTGTTTAGTTTTCAAATATTAAAAATTATCCCCTTATCTCTAACCTCTTTATCTCTAATCCCTCTACCTACTTTGTTTCAGAATAACTGGGTTATAGTCTAGATATAAGTATCTAGTTATGATTGAGGTCAGCTCCACCACAGCACTTCCCAGTAGCAAGTTGATGATTTCCTTTTAGCCTTTAGTTATATGGGGTTGGTTTACTGCTGCTTGCCACAGAAAACAGATATGAAAGATTCTGAAACTAATTTCTGGAAGTAGGCTAGGTAACAGATCTTAAGGTGTCAATGAGGCTCAGTTGCCAAGAATCCCTTGTCCTCAGATAGGAAATTGGCTGACCGTGTTACATGGTATAAAAGAAGCTGCTCAGCTTTTTTTTTTTTTTTTTTTTGCTGCAATGTTTGGAGACTTTGACGTAGATTTTCAGTATCGTTTATCAAGTCAAAATTTTTATGCTGTTCTTATAGCTCAAAAGCCAAATTGTTTAACCCATTACCCTCCCAGAGGGATAGAAAGAGAAAAAAAGAGAAATAATCTACATGTGGAACAACACCTACTGAACGCTGGGAGAAGACCTCCCAAAAGTGTGGCTGACAGAGTCTTGGTGCTCCGGGCAGGTGTCAGGTCTGTGCCTCTGAGGTGGGAGAGCCGAGTCCAGGACATCGGTCCACCAGAGACCTCCCAGCTCCACGTAATATCAAACCATGAAAGCACTCCCAGAGATCTCCATCTCAATGCTAAGACCCAGCTCCACTCAATGACCAGCAAGCTACAGTGCTGGACACCCTATGCCAAACAACTAGCAAGACAGGAACGCAAACCCACGCTTTAGCAGAGTGGCTGCCTAAAATCATACTAAGTTCACAGACACCCCAAAAAACACCACAGTACGTGGTCTTGCCCACAAGAAAGACAAGATCCAGCCTCATCCGCTAGAACATAGGCACCAGTCCCCTCCACCAGGGAGTCCACTGAACCCACCTTAGCCACTGGGGGCAGACACCAAAAACAGCAGGAACTATGAACCTGCAGCCTGTGAAAAGGAGCCCCCAAACACAGTAAGTTAAGCAAAATGAGAAGACAGAGAAACACACAGCAGATGAAGGAGCAAGGTAAAAACCCACCAGACCAAACAAATGAAGAGGAGATAGGCAGTGTACTAGAAAAAGAATTCAGAGTAATGATAGAAAGATGATCCAAAATCTTGAAAATAGAATGGAGAAAATACAAGAAACATTTAACAAGGACCTAGAAGAACTAAAGAGCAAACAAACAATGATGAACAACACAATAAATGAAATTAAAAATTCTCTAGAAGGAAACAATAGCAGAATAGCTGAGGCAGAAGAACAGAGAAGTGACCTGGAAGATAAAATAATGGAAATAACTACCACAGAGCAGGATAAAGAAAAAAGAATGAAAAGAATTGAGGACAGTCCAAGAGACATCTGGGGCAACATTGAACACACCAACATTCGAATTATAGGGGTCCCAGAAGAAGAAGAGAAAAAGAAAGGGTCTGAGAAAATATTTGAAGAGATTATAGTTGAAAACTTCCCTAATACGGGAAAGGAAAGAGTCAATCAATTCCAGGAAGCACAGAGTCCCATAAAGGATAAATCCAAGGAGAAACACGCCAAGACATATATAAATCAAACTATCCAAAATTAAATACAAAGAAAAATTTTAAAAGCAGCAAGGGAAAAACAGCACATAACACACAATGGAATCCCCATAAGATTAACAGCTGACCTTTCAGCAGAAACTCTGCAAGCCAGAAGGGAGTGACAGGACATACTGAAAGTGATGAAAGGGAAAAATCCACAACTAAGATTACTCAACCCAACAAGGATCTCATTCAGATTCGACAGAGAAATTAAAACCTTTACAGATGAGCAAAACCTAAGGGAATTCAGCACCAGCAAACCAGCTTTACAACAAATGCTAAAAGAACTTCTCTAGGCAGGAAACACAAGGGAAGGAAAAGACCTCCAATAACAAGCCCAAAACAATTAAGAATATGGTAATAGGAACATACATATCGATAACTACCTTAAATGTAAATGGATTAAATGCTCCAACCAAAAGACATAGACTGGTTGATGGATACAAAAACAAGACCCGTATATACTCTGTCTACAAGAGACCCACTTCAGACCTAGGCACACATACGGACTGAAAGTGAGGGGATGGAAAAAGATATTCCATGCAAATGGAAATGAAAATATATCTGGAGTAGCAATTCTCATATCAGACAAAATAGACTGCAAAATAAAGACTACTACAAGAGACAAAGAAGAACACTACATAAGGATCAAGGGATCAATCCAAGAAGAAGATATAACAATTGTAAATATTTATGCACCCAACATAGGAGCATCTCAATACATAAGGCAAATGTTAACAGCCGTAAAACGGGAAATCGACAGTAACACAATCATAGTAACAGACTTTAACACCTCACTTTCACCAATGAACAGATCATCCAAGATGAAAATAAATAAGGAAACACAAGCTTTAAATGACACATTAAACAAGATGGAGTTAATTGATATTTATAAGACATTCCATCCAAAAACAACAGAATACACTTTCTTCTCAAGTGCTCATGGAACATTCTCTACAATAGATCATATCTTGGGTCACAAATCAAGCCTTGCTAAATTTAAGAAACTTGAAATCATATCAAGTGACTTTTCTGACCAGAAAGCTATGAAACTAGATATCAATTACAGGAAAAACTGTAAAAAAAATACAAACACATGGAGGCTAAACAATACACTACTAAATAACCAAGAGATCACTGAAGAAATTAAAGAGGAAATTTAAAAATACCTAGAAACAAATGATAATGAAAACATGATGACTCAAAACCTATGGGATGCAGCAAAAGCAGTTCTAAGAGGGAAGTTTATAGCAATACAATCCTACCTTAAGAAACAAGAAACATCTCAAATAAACAACCTAACCTTACACCTAAAGCAATTAGAGAAAGAAGAACAAAAACACCTAAAGTTAGCAGAAGGAAAGAAATCATAAATATCAGATTAGAAATAAATGAAAAAGAAATGAAGGAAACAATATCAAAGATCAATAAAACTAAAAGCTGGTTCTTTGAGAAGGTAAACAAAATTGATAACCCATTAGCCAGACTCAAGAAAAAAGGGAGAAGACTCAAATCAATAGAATTAGAAATGAAAAAGGGGACGTAACAACTGCCACTGCAGAAATACAAAGGATCATGAGAGATTACTACAAGCAACTATATGTCAATAAAATGGACAACCTGGAAAAAATGGACAAATTCTTAGAAACGCACAACCCTCCGAGAATGAACCAGGAAGAAATAGAAAATATAAACAGAAAAATCCCAAGCACTGAAATTGAGACTGTGAATAAAAATCTTCCAACAAACAAAAGCCCAGGACCAGATAGCTTCACAGGTGAATTCTATCAAACATTTAGAGAAGAGCTAACACCTATCCTTCTCAAACTCTTCCAAAATATAGCAGAGGGAAGAACACTCCCAAACTCATTGTAGAAAGCCACGATCACCCTGATAACAAAACCAGACAGAGATGTCTCTAAGAAGGAAAACTACAGGTCAATACCACTGATGAACATAGATGCAAAAATCCTCAATAAAATGTTAGCGAATGGAATCCAACAGCACATTAAAAGAATCATACATGATCAAGTGACGTTTATCCCAGGAATGCAAGGATTCTTCAATATACACAAATCTATCAATGTGATAAACCATATTAACAAATTGAAGGAGAAAAACCATATGATCATTTCAATAGATGCAGAAAAAGCTTTTGACAAAATTCAACACCCATTTACAATAGAAACCCTCCAGAAAGTAGAAATAGAAGGAACTTACCTCAGCATAATGAAGGCCATATATGACAAACCCACAGCCAACATTGTTCTCAATGGTGAAAAACTGAAACCATTTCCTCTAAGATCAGGGACAAGACAATGTTGTCCACTCTCACCACTATTATTCAACATAGTTTTGGAAGTTTTAGCCACAGCAATCAGAGAAGAAAAAGAAATAAAAGGAATCCAAGTCAGAAAAGAAGAAGTAAAGCAGTAACTGTTTGCAGATGACACGATACTATCCACAGAGAATCCTAAAGATGCTTCCAGAAAACTACTAGAGCTAATCAATGAATTTGGTAAAGTAGCAGGATACAAAATTAATGCACAGAAATCTCTTGCATTCCTATATACTAATGATGAAAAATCTGAAAGAGAAATGAAGGAAACACTCCCATTTACCATTGCAACAAAAAGAATAAAATACCTAGGAATAAACCTACCTAAGGAGACAAAAAACCTGTATGCAGAAAATTATAAGACACTGATGAAAGAAATTAAAGATGATACAAACAGACAGAGATATACCATGTTCTTGGATTGAAAGAGTCAACATTGTTAAAACGACTATATTATCCAAAGCAATCTACAGATTCAACACAATCCCTATCAAACTACCAATGGCATTTTTCACAGAACTAGAACAAAAAATTTCACAATTTGTATGTAAACACAAAAGACCTCGAATAGCCAAGGCAATCTTGAGAAAGAAAAACAGAGCTGGAGGAATCAGGCTCCCGGACATCAGACTATGCTACAGAGCTACAGTAATCAAGACAGTATGGTACTGTCACAAAAATAGAAATATAGATCAATGGAACAGGAAAGCCCAGAGATAAACCCACGCACATATGGTCACCTTATTTTTGATAAAGGAGGCAAGAATATACAATGAAGAAAAGACAGCCTCTTCACTAAGTGGTGCTGGGAAAACTGCATAGCTACATGTAAAAGAATGAAATTAGAACACCCCCTTACACCATACACAAAAATAAACTCAAAATGGATTAAAGACCTAAATGTAAGGCCAGACACTATAAAACTCTTAGAGGAAAACATAGGCAGAAGACTCTATGATGTGAATCACAACAAGACCATTTTTGACCCACTTCCTAGAGAAATGGAAATCAAAACAAAAATAAATGAATGGAACCTAACGAAACTTAAAAGCTTTTGCAAAGGAAACCATAAACAAGACGAAAAGACAACCCTCAGAATGGGAGAAAAAAAATTGCAAATAAAGCAACTGACAAGGATTAATCTCCAAAATTTACAAGCAGCTCATGCAGCTCAATATCAAAAAAACAAACAACCCAATCCAAAGTTTGGCAGAAGACCTAAATAGACATTTTCCAAAGAACATATACAGATTGCCAACAAACACATGAAAGGATGCTCAACATCGCCAATTAGAGAAATGCAAATCAGAGCTACAATGAGGTATCACTTCACACCGGTCAGAATGGCCATCATCAAGAAATCTACAAACAATACATGCTGGAGAGGATGCAGAGGAAAGGGAACCCCCTTGCACTGTTGGTGGGAATGTAAATTGATACAGCCACTGTGGAGAACAGTATGGAGGTTCCTTAAAAAACTAAAAATAGAACAACCATTCAACCCAGCAATCCCACTACTGGGAATATACCCTGAGAAAACCATAATTCAAAAAGAGTCATGTACCACAATGTTCATTGCAGCTCTTTTTACAATTGCCAGGACATGGAAGCGACCTAAGTGTCCATTGACAGATGAATGGATAAAGAAGATGTGGCACATACATACAATGGAATATTATTCATCCATAAAAAGAAATGAAATTGAGTTATCTGTAGTGAGGTGGATGGACCTAGAGTCTGTCATACAGAGTGAAGTAAGTCAGAAAGAGAAAAACAAATACTGTATGCTAACACATATATATGGAATCTAGAAAAAAAAAATGGTTCTGAAGAACTTAAGGGCAGGACAGGAATAAAGATACAGACATAGAGAATGGACTTGAGGACACGGGGAGGGGGAAGGGGAAGCTGGGACGAAGTGAGAGAGTGGCATGGACATATATACACTACCAAATGTAAAATAGATAGCTAGTGGGAAGTAGCCGCATAGCACAGGGAGATCAGCTTGGTGCTTTGTGACCACCTAGAGGGGTGGGATAGGGAGGGTGGGAGGGAGACGCAAGAGGGAGGAGATATGGGGATATGTGTATATGTATAGCTGATTCACTTTGTTATAAAGCAGAAACTAACACACCATTGTAAAGCAATTATACTCCAATAAAGATGTTAAAAAAAAAAAAAGCAGCTGCTCAAAACTGGCCTGTTGAAACCTGAGACTCGGGCTGAAGCTTCAGAATTTTGGTGGAGAAATGTCAAGAGATCATCATTCATGGAGATTTGAAATGATGATTACGACTGTAGAAATCCTGTATGACCCTAAAACAAATCACAGTTGAAGATGTCCCTGGTTCAGAGATACTGTTTTGCCCATTTCAATTCTACCTCTGCTCCTACTGGTTTTCCTAGAAAGCATAATGTGTTTTTTGTGTTATTTGTTTTGCTTCAGTAGGCTGTGGAACACTGCTTGGCAGCAAGAGAAATACACAGAATTTTAGGAGTGTTTCCTTATAGACCAAACAACCAGAGAATAACTAGGAATTGCAGGAGCACAGAATCTAGAAGCAGAAGAGACCTTAGAAATCCTTTGCCCCAGATTCTCAAACAGTGCAGGAAGTTCTTCTAAGAGATTTCTGTCCCATCCCAGACTTGTGTTAAATACTTCCGTCGGCAGAGACCGTATTAGCACACCATAACTCCTATTATGGTAAGTCTTCCCACGACCTCCACAAATAGAATCACTTTCTAGCCTTAGAACAGTATAATCCTCATTCCATATAGCAGCTTTCCAGTTTATGTACCTTGTACAGCATTTTTTCTTTAGGACTTAAGTATCTTCAGTGTAGGCTTTTCTGAAATGGCTGGAGCCATCAGATAGAACGTCGCTGAGGATGTGGTTCCTGAGGGAGGGCACAGGATAAGCAGAGAGGAATGGGTCTAAAGACTGCTCCACAAAGAACAAGGATTCAAATATTCATTAGTTGATATGGATGGTATCCCGTGGCATAGTTAATATATGACTGTTTAACAACAGCAGAGTTAATGCAGTTACCGGGCAGCAAAGCGTTTCCAAAAAGGCCAGTCTTTCTTCTCATTGACTATTGATGACTGCAGCCCAGGGGAAAGTAGTACATTCATAAACATCAATCAGAGCAGGAAAGGTGCCTTCCAGTCTCTGTGAAACGAGATAATGTATGTGAAAGCTCTTTGTCAACAGTAAACAGTATACAAATGTAAAGAATTGTTATCATTGTTTTACAAGGAAGTTGGAATAGAATTACTGCTCTTTGTTTTAAAGTTTTCTATGTGGCCAACTCAATAGATAACCTAACAGGAGAACTTTGCCTCCTTTTTCATTTTCTCTGATTAGTTATTTAATGAAATTGTTTTAAAATAGTGAGTCTCAGACTTTTTTTTTAATGTAGGCTACACTCTCTTTCCAAGTTTTTAATTTCTTTAAGCAATTTCCTTTGGTATTTCCTCAACGCACATTTTATTCTAAAATGACAGATTACAAAGACACTTGCCTAGGACTATGAGATGTAATTCATCTGAATTAACATGAGCCCTGGTAAAAGATAAACTGAGGCATATTAAAAATTCTAAGAGTTTATTTCAGCAAAAATCAGTTTGAATTGAGCAGCATCTAATCTACACATAGAAAGGATCTCCGAGGAGCTGTACAAAATGAAAGACTTTTATAGGCAGAAGGGAACAAGGTACAAGAAAGTTATACTACGCAAAAAAGCGGGTTGGTTATTGCAAGGTTACTTTTCCTAAGGGGACGTTAGGAATCTATCAGGCAGATTACCTAACTAGTACTGATCAGGCAATTCCTGATTCACTGGTTTAAGATTCCATTTCTGGAATAGCCAAAATTAAGTCTCAGTTTGGTGATATGCAGCTTAGCATAAGCAACTCCATTTTGGGCTTGTTGACTTGTTTTTTAGCAAACCCTAATCCTGTTAAAGACAGGGATCTACCATTTGTATAGTAGCTGCTATGGGCTGGAAATTGTTAGGAGTTGTATATATAGTCATCCCTCCACATCCACAGGTTCTACATCCTCAAATTCAACCAACCACAGATCAAAAATATTTGGAAAAAAAATTCCAGAAATTTCCAAAAAGCAAAACTTGAATTTTCAGCACTCCAGCAACTACTTACATAGCATTTACATTGTATTTACAACTATTTACATAGCATTTGCATTGTATTAAATAGTATAAGTAATATTGAGATGACAAAGTATACATGAAGATGTGCATAGGTTATATGCAAATACTACACCATTGTCTGTAAGGGACTGGAGCATCTACTAATCTTGGTATATGGGGGAGGGTCCTGGAACAAGTCTTGAGTGGATACAGAAGGACCACTGTATATTATCTCAGTTAATCCTCACAATCACCCTCATCCTGATTTACAGAGGAGGAAAGATTTCAAAACTCTCCTGAGGTTGAAAAGCTAATAATTGGCAGAACTCAGAATTTAAATCCAGTTGTCTAATCCCAAATGTTTTGTTGCTAAATCTCTAAAGAAGCTATTTTGAAATGTGTAGATGAAAGCCAGACTATCATTCCCACAATGATTTTCAAATATTGCCACAAAGGAATGGATTTTCTAAGTACTTTATGAGTGTCTTTCTGGTTGATAAAACACCATATGCTATTATCTAAACTTTTACACAATTATATCACATTTTTACTATGGAAACTTAGAACTTTAGAAGTCCTTCTGTTATTTTGTCATTGGTTGTCTTGGTAGTTGCTTTTTTCTCTTCGTTAAAGATAAATAATCTGAAACTGTCACAACTGGCAAAAGAATTAAGGATTACTTACTCAAAAAATTGAGTAAACTTTTCTTTAACCTTTAAAAATATATCCATAGCACATTATCTTTAAAACTGAGGTTGGACTACTACTTCCAGGAAGAGGGAGTAGACATACTTTTCTCTATTTCTCCCACTAAGTACAATTAAAAACTCTGGAAGTTATATGTAAAGCAAATGTAATAAGACCCATAGCATTATTATTTACAATAGCCAAGACATAGAAGCAACCTAAGTATCTATCAAAGATGAATGGTTAAAGAATTAGCCATAAAACCAAATGAAATTTTGCCATTTACAACAACATGGATGGACCAGGAAGGTATTATGTTCAGTGAAATACGTCAGACAGATAAAGACGAATCTAAAAAATAAAACAAAAGAATGAATATAACAAAACAGAAACAGATATAGAGAACAGACTAGTGGTTACCAATGGGGAGAGGAAAGGGGGCAGGGGCAAGATAAGGACAGGGGATTAAGAGGTACAAACTATTATGCATATGGGCTTCCCTGGTGGTGCAGTGGTTGAGAGTCTGCCTGCCGATGCAGGGGACACGGGTTCGTGCCCCAGTGTCCGGCATGATCCCACATGCCGCGGAGCGGCTAGGCCCGTGAGCCATGGCCGCTGAGCCTGCGCGTCCGGAGCCTGTGCTCCGCAACGGGAGAGGCCACAACAGTGAGAGGCCCGCGTACCGCAAAAAAAAAAAAAACTACTATGCATAAAATAAATGAGTACACATATATATTGTACAGCAAGGCAATAAAGCCAATATTTTATAATATCTATAAATAGAATATAATATTTAAAAATTGTGAATCACTATGTCGTATACCTGGAACTTATATAATATTGTAAATCAACTATACCTCAATAAAATAAAATAAAGGAGCTATAAAAGAATAATACTCAAAATTCATCACCAACTAATAATTTTGCATTTTACTAGGATCTATGCTTTGAGGCTGTTTACATCTATATTGTAGCTGTATGATGGAAATACTATATAATGATGTGCTACTGAATGTCTCTGCCCAATTCCACAATCAGGGACATCATGTAGGTAGCTTGAAATCAGCTCTGGTGGGATAATTTACATCATGAAAATCAGCAAATGCTACAAATTGGGACTTTGATCCCCTGAGAGCTGATTGTTAAACATTTACCAACCCACCACTGGCCCAGAGATGTCAGTGCCTCATCCAGTACCACATTTGCTTCCTTTCATTGCCTCCAGAAATGGCTTCCTACTCCCTCTCAACCCCTATCCTTCTGAAGCCTCTGCCTTTTGTATGAACACTGGATGACTGACTTCCTTTCTCAGCTTCCCCAGCAAAGCCGGCTTTGCCCTGGGTGAGCCCCATTGCACACCTCTTGGCATTTATAGTGTGAATGAATGAATGCATCGATGGAGGAGTGAATGAATGAATGAATGTTTCAGGGATTATTTCTAAACTCTGATCATGCCATTGTTTAACTTCCACAACATATAGCCAGGTGACACTATTTATGACTCATAAATACCAGTTTTGCTCCCAGGATTTTAAGTGTAACTTCTCTGTATCCCAAATTGCCTTCTGGTTAAAAGAGGCTCTTAGGGCTTCCCTTCCCTGGTTGAGGGTCTGCCTGCCGATGCAGGGGACACGGATTTGTGTCCCGATCCGGGAGGATCCCACATGCCACGGAGCAGCTAGGCCCGTAAGCCATGGCCGCTGAGCCTGCGCGTCTGGAGCCTGTGCTCCGTAACGGGAGAGGCCACAACAGTGAGAGGCACGCGTACCGCAAAAAAAAAAAAAAAAAAAAAAAAAAAAGGCTCTTAATCCCCTCTCCTTACTAACCCCATAGGATAGCACGAAGCTTAATCGTCGAGAAGGTACTTTGAGAATAAGTGCTGCTATACAAACATATGGCAGTGCTACTATTATTATAGAAAGTTGCAAGTCCTTGAAGGCACAACTTGTGCATGTCCCCAAGAAACTAGATATATGGTTGTGATAACTTGAATTGGAAATTAGTGTAAAAATAGAAAGCGCCGTAATATAAAATATTTATTGTGTGCTTTTTATGTACAGCTGATTTGGTTTTTTAACAGTGACTTTTAAATGGTCTTATTACATCCTCTATGGATATAATTATTAAATAATTATATAAGTTACAGATATAAGCTAACTGAAAAATAATTGTGTAGTTGTAGCAGCACTGAAATGTAAACTCTTAGATGCAGAGAACAAGTTTCGTGGTAATTATACTTGCCATTAAATGATAACATCCAATTGGTATCTAATCTTCAGGCTACAAATACACGTGTAATACTGCAAATACACTCTAATTACATGGCTGTTTGTCCCCTGTAAAAGTAATAAGATGAACTACAAGCAGTGTTGCAAATTCCAATGAAGAATTTTATTCAGACTCTAATGAAAGATGCCAGGTGAAGCTTATGGCTTAATACCCTCCTTATTTCTATCTTCAGTACCAATGATTTTACTACTTAGTTCCAGATGTCAAAGTTCGTATCCCAATATTATTACCATTATTTGACACTGTTGTTACTTAACGAGAACTGACCTGATATTCTACTGAAGGCTGCAAAAGTCTTATTCTGGAAATTGAAGTAAAATATATAGAATATTTGTCTGATAGAGTTCTAATAAAGAAAAGTGACTAATTTCTCCATCTTAAATCCTTAGAAGACAACTTTATTAACTCAAACCCTCTCCTTGAACATATATCTAAAATCATAATTCTTCATTTTTGTTATTTTGGCTCAGCATGAAGGTGCATCTTCTAATTGAAATTCTGTGTTCATATGTTCAGATATCCGGTACCTGGCACAGAACTTCGTAAATATTTTGAATGAATGAATGAACAATTGAATAATAGTTTGTAAGTCTCAATTTATTTCCTGCAAGTAAATGAAGCCAAATATGTTTACCCAACTTTCTCGTGGGGTTAATAAATCATTTTGGTGACTTTTGTACACAGATTAGATATGCTATAATATGAAGACCTAGAACACTGAAGTAGATAAAAATATTGTGAATTTATGTATATTAATTGAGAACCCCTACTTTTATGACTTTAAGTGTGTATACACTTAAATAATCCCTATCAAGTGAACTGAGAAGTGATAAAGAAGAAGTAACATTAAGAATTAAGATGATGGGCTTCCCTGGTGGCACAGTGGTTGAGAGTCTGCCTGCCGATGCGGGGACACGGGTTCGTGCCCCGGTCTGGGAAGATCCCACACGCCGCGGAGCGGCTGGGCCCGTGAGCCATGGTCGTTGAGCCTGCGTGTCCGGAGCCTGTGCTCCGCAACGGGAGAGGCCACAACAGTGAGAAGCCCGCGTACCGCAAAAAAAATTAAGATGAGAGGTGGGCGGACAGCAGAGAGATTCCAAGACTGATGATTTATGGCCTTAGAAACTTATGTTTTCTATGTGCTTCATCTATGCTTTAGAAATGAAAAATTCTGAAGTCTGTTACAATCACTCTATACCACATTTTATTTATCTACCTTAAAAATGATTTATTTCTAAAACAACAACAGTAGCTAATATTTATTGAGGATGTATTCCTCCTTGTCACCCTTTGGTGTCCCTATGTGTGAAATGGCTTTCCCAGGGTCAGACAGCTGGTGGAGCAGACACTTGAACCTGGAGCCAACCAGAGGCATGCGATGAACCTCAGTGCCTTTCGGGGGGTGATGCTGTCGCAGTTCACCCTGGTTTCAAACTCTCTGCCTTTGCATGCACCTCTTCTGGCTAGAAATGCTTTCTCTTCCTGCCCAGTGACTCAAACCCCGCTACTTAGGGCCCTACTCAAGTTCTCCTATTCCCACAGTATTTTTATTGTCCCGACCTCCTATCTCACAGAGTATGAAAAGTCTATGCACACTGTGTCATTCCCACGAAGTAGTCTCTACCTCTTGAGGCAAGAACTTTTTTCTGAGAATTCTCTCTTACCACCCCTACTTCTCCATCCCGCCCACATCACAGCACCTAACACGTAACACATAAATAGAAAGTAACTCTTTGTTGATAGAATGATATCGCTCAAGTTCTTAAAAGAGCTCAGCAGGAGTTGATGTACTTTCAGGATTTAAATACTGGGGCTTCATAGTTGTGGTTAACAGAAGCATATAAAATCTAAATGTTTTCAATAGGACCCACACTTTAAAAGCTAAAAAGTCACTTATCTGAGAAAGTTCCAGATACTCAAGTGTGTGATTGCAGATGTGGCTCACTCTTCAGAATTTACTTTCCCAATATCCTGCCTTTCCCTGAAGATTAAGCTACTCAAATGTGTTGTCATTTATGCTGATACATCCTTCTCATCCTGTGTTCCTGAGACAGGGCAGGGTGTGACTGTTCTGTTTCCAGGGACACTGTGTATTAAGGATAGAATTTTAATCAGATCAAGTCTCACAGTTTTTGATATTTTTTATATATATATATATATATATATATATATATATATAAATTTTCTTTTGCTCCATTCTCTGTCACACCAGAGAGAGATTCAAGGGACCTGAGGCAGGCTATTGTAAAGTATCCCCTTTTCCAGTTGGTGAGAGAAGAAAAACCTAAATTTAAAGAAAGCAAGCATTTCTCATACCATGGTATATCCCTCAAGGTTTAAAAAGCAAAGATTAGGCTAAATTTGCTCTTTACAGAAATATTCAAAGCACTTTAAAGAATGGCTTCTCTCTCTTTCTCTCAGACACACACACACACACACACACACACACACACACACACACACACACACACACACCAAAAACCCAGCCACCGCTTATTTGATACCTTATTTGGTTTTCTGGTTGCTCTGTATCTAAATCTGAATTTTGCTTACAATAGCCATGTTAAATTCTTTCCCTTACCCACCTCCTGGGAATTATATTTGCTGTTAGGTTGTACATTCACAGATTCCAGAATTTACTGATCCAAATTTTGGTCTGTATTTTTCTCTTCCTTCTCTCTCACATTTATCATCATTTTCTGCTTGTATATCTGTCCATTTGTCTTTCTTTCCTTTAATTTCTGTTCCATGGTCCCTAGATAGAAAATGAAATATTAGGTTTGTCAAGCGTATATCACTGTTTAAATGCCTGGAGATGATGGGTTAAACAGACCAATCAATGAAACAAACCTCCAGTGCATTGCAGGGGCTGCAAGGGATGTTCCCTTTGGCTCTTTAAGACCTAACAAGTCAATAACCTATTAATATCATATTCTGCCAGTCACCTCTCCACAATTCACATGTGACTCTTTAGGACAAAAGTTTACAGTTTTGTAGTGAATTAAATAGAAGAATATTTGTGTCAAAATCCAAACTAAAAATAAACTGTAAATAAATTTAAAAAGTGAAATGGAAATAAATAATAATCATATGATTATAACTCTAAGATACACCACAATTATTTACAGTTATAACATGAATATTACAAACGCATAAAATAATTCAGATTTTTAAGCAATGAATCCAATCATGCCATTATTTTTCAGCATATTACCACATGTAATGCCTCATGAATTAACTGCCCAACACGTAAAAGGTAAGATCCTTGCACTTTGAGAGTTTACTTTGAAAAGAGATGATCAGAAAACAAAAAACTTTTTTTAGTTTTTCCCATTTTAGATAATTTTATATAATAAAGGATCAAAATTTAATAGTCTGAATATCAAAGAAAACACATCTGAAAGCATCACTCATTATGTATAGAGCAAAGTTGTTTAATGGATATATCTGATTGTCCTTTGTATTTATAAAATCATGTATGCATATATATAAATATAAGCTATTAGGGATGACAGCATCTGAGTTGAAAAACTGACAGCTTACTTTCGATGATTTATATTTTGAACTTCTTTTACCTGTTTGTTCTTGTTTCTGATGTGAAAAAAACATAGGAATATTTTAATATAATTCAAAAACTTCTCCAAATATTAACTCATGACGTCCAAAACTGATTTTGCATCATTAATTTACATGAAAGGGAAATCGGAGTCAGTTAGTCCATTTCTTAGAAGTGAAATTCTTCACTGCAGCATATCTAAAGATTGAATGTGTTCTGTGACATTAGAAAAATTTAGAAGTCTTTAGTATTACCCTTCCCAAAGAGAACTACTCCTAATACCGTGGTTAAGGATCCAGCTTTGGAGTCAGACGGATTTCATTTTAAATCCTGGCTCCATTACTTAAAACTCATGTGACGTGGGTTTTTTTAATCTCCCAATGTAAAATGGAGACTTCAACTTGTTCCTTAATGGGTTTGGTGGCAATTAAATGAAACGTCATATCATAATGAATGCAGAGTGTTTTGCTCTGTACTGAGCATGGAGTAAATCATTTAATACATGGAGAAGAATGGAGTTCATCCAACTAATCCCAGTCATTCAAGGACATGAGCATACTGTGTTCAAATATCCTTTCTCCAAAATTCCCTATAAATCCTGAGCTTATCTACATATCTTACTATAGGGCTGTCTTTTGAATTGAACATTATACAGCTATTAAAGCAACTCAAGATCTACTCTTCTTTTGTGTTGGTATTAGCCATATCAACTTGTAGTAGTGAAAATAAAGGATCACTCCCATTCCAGATGAAAGCAATGAGGCAAGTAGTAGGAGTAGAATTCAGCTTTGGGGAAAGTACTGTGTCCTGAAAGAAAGAAAATTATGAGTACGATCACCCAGATTCCAAGCTAGGTAGGTAACTTTTCTTGCCTATATATAATATACTACCAGCTTCTCTCCTGAAGACGCCCAGTCATTTTCATTCATTCAACAAACATTTATTGAACACCTCCTGTGTTCAAATCCCTGAAATAGGCTTGAAATATACTTGTGAAAATTGCCAACATTCCCTGCCCTCCCAGAGTTCTTGCCCTCCCTTTCCCAAGCACGCTACACATCCACCATATGCTAATCAAGTGAATATCTATCCATGGGCTTCAACAATAGTTTAAGTTAGATTTTGATTAAAAAAAAGAAAGTTTACTACCTTGTCTCTACTTTTCTTTTATTATTTTTTTTACCCAGCTTCTCATTTCACCCTACCCTTTGACACAGCCATACAGAGTTTGTAGTTCCACTCTGTTTCACTGTCTAAAACATAGTGCTCAACTTTAGTTTCACTTTAGAATCACCTGGGTAGAAGGTGTTAATCTTTAAGCCCAGGTTCCAACCCAGACAAATTATGTCAGAGTCCCAAGGAGTGGGCCCAAAGCATCAGCTGTGTTTAACTCCCCAGGTAATTCCAACTTGCAGTCAAGGTTGAGACTCTGCTCCAAAGTCTTTCCCTGCACGTACCACCCTTACTTCACAACTCACTTCTTTGTTGCCTCACTCCTTACTCATCCAGCAAGACACAGCTCAGCTATTCTTTCTTCCTGTGAAGTATTTCCTGAACTCAGCCGACCTAGACTGGCATAGGGTCATGCATTGATTTTCTACTGCTGCATAACAAATAGCACAGATTTAGCCTAAAAACCACTCATTTATTAGCTCAGAGTTCTGTAGGTCAGAAGTCCAAGCACGCATGGTAGTGTTCTCTACTCACAGTGTCCACAAGGCTGAAATCAAGGTGTCAGTCAGCCGTGTCTTCATCTGGAGTGCCAATTAAGGTGAGATACACTTCCAAGCTCCCCTAGCTTGTTTGCAGAAATCATTTTCTTACAGTTGTAGAACTGGGATCCCTGTTGTCTTTTTAACTGGCAGCCAGGGACGGCTCTCAGCTTCTAGAAGCTACTCTTGAGTCCTTGCCATATGGCCTCCTCCAGCCATCTCACACTTCCAATATGGCTGACTTCAGAAAGGGGCCAGTTCCTGCAAAGGGTTCTCCTGATTAGTTCAGGCCCACCGGGATAGCCTCCCCTTTGATTAATTCAAAGTCAACAGATTAGTAAGCTAATTATAAGTGTGCTATCCCATCATATTCATAGGTTCTTCACAGGCTCAAAAGGAGGGACTTATACCAGAAGGTGGGAATCTTGGAAGCCATCTTTGATTTCTGCCTACCAAGTACCCCTCCTATGGCTCCCAGAAGTCCATCACCACTATTTCTCTAGACATTGACTCCTAGGAGGGCAGGGACCATGTTATAGTCTTATTTGTCTGCTCAGCATGTATAACTCAAAGCCTGGAATAGGTACTTGTTCACCAAGAGTTTACTAAGTATTCATGTGGTACATATGCATAAGTCAGACCTTTTGCATATTAGAAAATAGAGCAAGCACAAATTTGGATAAAAGCCTGATCCAGGGTCTTAGGGAAGATGCAACTAATTCAATAATTTCAAAAGTTAAGAAAGGGTAACTTCAAAAGCAGGCTAATAAACATATAAGAGTACTTTTATTTTCCTTTGAAGATTTTTAATTAATTTCATTGTTTCTAAAATCATTGTTGTCTCAAAATATGTATGAACTTTTTTTCATATTTATTGCCTTTGAACCCAATGACTATTTTTCCATTTTGCATCTTTATTTTGATGGCTTGAAGAATAATTTTTCCCTCTATTGGCCAACGTGCCAAATACATCATTCATAGGATGTACAATATACATGCCAATTAATAGTAATTAATTGATCTTTACATTATGATCATAAAGTTAATTGTGTAATTGATCTTTACATTATGATCATAAAGTTAATTGTGTAATGCAGTTCTTCTGCCTTGATGATGCTTGGCACAGTGAAGAATGGAGACTTAGGCATTTGCATGGCATTTCCAACACCCCTAGCCTCTAGCCTTGGATAAGTCACCTCTACCGTCTCAGTTTTTTTTTTCCCTAAAATGGAGATGGCAATACCTTTTTGAATGTATGTATGGAAGAATTCGAGATAAGTTGTGAGGAACTGGCACAGAAAAATAGTGATAATTGTTAATTAAATGCCAACAATTTTCCCTATCCCCATCCTACCCAATCTTGAGACATTTACAGGGAGAAGTGAAAGTAAATTACTTACTTCCCCCTCTGTTTATAGGAACATGTTAGGAGAAGAAGATCCACCACCTAAAAATTTAATCTGATCTAAAATGAAGATAAAACTGTAAATTCAAAGCTTATCGTAAGGCACATTGTTGACCAAAGTCTGAAAGCAGGAGACTGAGAAAAGCGTAACTCAAACTATTTTGTATAAAATTAAACAGGAGAAATTGTTTCCAACTATACCGCTGTTTGGAAAATCTTTCTCTTCTGTCATATAGCTCTAGATCAGTGCTGTCTAACAGAAATAGAATGCAAGCCACATATGTAATAGAAGCTACATTGAAAAGAGTTTAAAAAAAGTGTAATTAATTTTAATAGTATATTTTACTTAATATATATAAAATATTGCTTCAACATATAATCAAAACGAAAAATTATTAATGAGCTATTTTACATTTTTTTAATGCCAACTCTTCAAAATTTCACACACATTTTTTTCATTTGTGGCATATTTCACTTGAAACTATCCAGTAACCACATGACATGTCTGTAAGTGTGTGTTTCTGTGTGTATATTTGTGTCTATGTATATGTTTTAACCTAAAGACTCTTAAACCACAAGAAAAATGAAGGATATCTTTTCCCTTTACACAAGTGAAAATGAACCTGACTCAGCTCACCAAAGTTCACCTTGGACCCTATGCTAGACTTGTGTGCTCTTATGACATCTCTCTCCCTCTCACTTTCTCTCTTTCTCCTCTGTTCCCCTCTCTCTTTCCCCCCATCTCTCTCTCCCTCTTTCTGTCTCTCAAAATGTGCCTTCAGGTAGGGAAACAAGACTAGGAATCCAAGCACCCATAAGGACTATATCCCTGTGAAGCATTTGATACTTTTCACTCTATGAAAAGTCACATTAAAATCTGGGGTTTTTTTAATTGTTTTTCTCATCTCCCCTGTAATAACCTCTAGTTTCCTCCCAAACTCCTACTAAGGACACTGGCTTTGTTCTAGTGTAGTGGGGAATTTTAAAGAAAGGGAAATAAAGTATGACCTTCCCCGCGTCACCTCTCTGCTGAGACCAGAGTATCATTTTGAGGAAGGAAATGGTCCTGAAGTTCCAGAAATGACCAGCTGCCCACAGCAGGCCTAGGAAGGATGGGAAGAGAGAGCAAGAGAAGAGAAACAGCTGCACTGGGGAGTCTATCCTTTTTCTCTGGTGCGTTATAAGAATACCCTTAAAGAAGAGGCAAACACTTGGGCTACTTCTTTGTTTTTATTGATATTAAAAGGTAATGTATACACTTTTCTCAATGGAAGGAAGGGGATTGGTCAAATGGATGGACTAAGACTCTGTGATGCTGCCCAGTGAGAGGCCAAAATTCTTATCTTAACTCTTCTTAGACTATGACAAGACAGCTTTCTGCACAAAATCTGATTTGATAGAGCAACAAAGTCTCCATGAAGAATATGGAGACACCAGGTGCTCTAGAAATAGTCTGAGAGGCACAGAACGTAAAATGCTTGTCCAAGTACCCTGGCTGGCAATTTTTGAAACCTTTCTCGGTGCGGGATCCTGCCCCACACACGTACACACGTGGACATGGAACACGCACGCCCAGTAAGAAGAGAGACAGAGAAATATTACTGTGAATGTCTTGACTTTTTTAGGGTGCTAGGTTTCCATTTCCTCGACTAGAGCAATGTTAATAACCCCCTAGTGATCCAATCAAAAAGAAAAGAATGTATCATGCAAAAACCAAACCAAAAAAAAAAACAAGCTTCTCTAGCCGTCGTGGTCTGACCCTGTGGGAAAAACACTCCACCAAATACATATGCAGTATGCCGTTTCAATCAATACCCTAACCTTGAAATAATTCAACGTGCTATTTGATAAATAGCATGCATGTGTGGGTACATGAACACACACACACACACACACCAACACACATTAACACATAAACATGCTCTTCATATGTAGAGATGAACCTACTCACACAGATTGCTCCTGGTGGATACAAAAGTCAGGCGAGACGACCACTGAGAGGCCAAGTGTCCTGTCCACATGCAAAGGCCATCCTTTTATCTGCAGCTACAGCTGCTACTCTCAATGCCTAAAAGAGACAGGACTACCCACAGACAAAGCTGTTACCAAACCTCCACCCAAGGACTTAGAATCCCAAGAAAAAAAGACTTTGACCTTGTCAAAAAGATACTTGGGAAGATGCTGGATCGGAAGGAAGACCTTTCCGCATAGCTTTTGGAGAAAACCACAATTTTAAAGTATTAGCCATAATTAATGCAGGAAGATCCTCTCCTTGCAAACAGGTAAAATCAGGCTAAAGTCATTTCACTAGTGATCAAATAGCTGAAGTCTAGCTAATGAATTATGTTGCTGCAGTAACCGGAAAAAAAGAAGATGAAAGCCTGTGATCCACTGTGAAAACATTTAGGGATAAATTTGAGGTTCCAATTCACAGAACATATCTGTAAAGTTTATTATAACTCCGAAGTTGCCGGTTTAAATTAGCTTCTTCCTGAAGATTGGGGTGTTTAAATTGCATAGAGATGGAGAAAGACACATTGTTTCTCACCAAAAATGGAGCTCAATTTCAAAGAAGCTAGTTCATAACTTGAATTATTCTATCTAATACAAGTTACCTCCCACAAAAAGATAGTGTAAAGTGTGGCAATTGCAGGTCATGTTTACCCTCTGTCAAAACATTTCTCAGATTCTTTCAGTTAAGTATATATTCTTGATCTCATCTGTGTCCCTGCTCTGTCTAAAAACTGTATTTCTTGTGCTTTACAATATGAAAGTTAAAAACACCAAGAATATTTCCATGTCAGTGCATTTAACTGATTTTTAAAGTTCTACCTTATTTTTTTCCATACAAGGAATAACCAAAAGTGTTAACCTATTTGTATAATGCACATTTAATGAATATAGTCTGTCCATTTTATGAGTCCAAGTAAATATCTTTAATATAATAACTAACTATATAGTAAATATATATACATGTAAATATATATTTACTATATATGATATTGTCATTAATATGCAAATATATATCTTTATTCATCTATATATACTATTCATATGTAAATGAATGTGAATATTCACATATGAATGACGGTCTTTATAAGAACAGTTTTGAAAACAAAAGAAGATATTCTAGAAATATTTTAAGGGCTACTACCAAGATATTAAAGCACCTAATTTTAAGAATTATCACAGTTTCATAAAAGAATAACCAGGGAAATTTTGAAAAGTAAGAGGCTGGTCTAATCTATTCTACCAGCTATTAAAACATATTAAAAATTCTACCATAATGAAAACAGCTTGGTATTCTAATTGTTTGTTTCTTCCCTTGAATACGTTTAACCCTTAGGTGGGATCTTCAGTCTCTATTCTCCATGTCTGGTGCCTATCTCATGGTTTTCATTTATTTGCTGCATCTTTCTCTCTTTGAAAGAAACCCTTTGGGGAGTTTAAGAAAAATAATGTAGGCTACTTCTGAAGTTGTCTAGCCTCAGTAAATTCCCTTTCCCTATCACTACTGAGAAATAAAAACTTTGCAATTCATAGAGTGGAAGCAAAGTACCTGATGTTGCAAACACCGCACACAAGTCAGCGTGGAATATCAAAAGTGTTAGAGGAGGGACTTCCCTGGAGGTCCAGTGGTTGGGACTCCACGCTTCCACTGCAGAGGGCACGGGTTCAATCCCTGGGCCGGGAGCTAAGATCCTACACGCCCGAGGCATGGCCAAAAATAAAATAAAAGTAAAAAATAAAATAGATTAAAAATAAATATATATATTTAAAAGTGTTAGAGTAGCAATGCATCAACTCTATGAGTGTCAACCAGAAAACACAGTGCCTGCATGATTCAGCGGCAGGCCAATCAGAGGTGACCTACCAGAGCAGGCTGGTCATAAGTTTCAGTTCCCAAAAGCTGGTTAACCTGCCCTCAATCATGTAATTAAACCTGTTGGTTTATCCCAGTTACCACCGAACCTTCTTATAATGTAGTACAATGGATCGATTTGGTAAGTACCAACAAGGAGTGGACTGTCATCATCAATGACTTTACTCTACACCAAGCTCTCCATCTCCAGGCCTTTGCACATGCTGCGTCCTCTGTCTGGAACATACCTGTTGCACCCCTGCCCTCTCTATCACCCTTTCCTTAATATTGTCGACTCACTGTTTAGGTTTCTTTCAAATAATATATAATTTTTTACTGCATGTGAATTTAATTTCACAATTCTTCAATCCCAGTGCAGATGACTCACTTCAAAGCCTTTCCTAGCTCCCAAACATTATGTTAATTGGTTACGTAAATTGTCACTCCTCTCTTCATAGACAGCACCTTGTGCTTCTGTTTATCACAGCTCTTATCACCAGAAAATGCGTGGGCCTCTTTGTTTCGTTCTCTCCCCCACTGGACTGTAAACTTCAAAGGACAAGAACTAGGCAAGTCTTAGCTAATGATAACTTCTCAGCACCTAAAACCAAAACAAACAAGCAATTCCTATTTTAACTTCTTTGGGAATGTAATGACATTAAAAACTACCCTTGACACTGAGGTACCTACAAAAAAAAAAAAAAAAAAAAGGATATGCCACAAACTTTATCTTAAAATCCATCCACTTTTTCTATTTTTAAAACCATAACCAAGCCACCATCCCCTGGCACCTGGATTCTGAGGACCCTCCTTTCCTTACTATCACCCCACTTTCCATGTTGCTCACCTTTAGTTTTAAAATGCACATTGGATCATCATGTCACTCACCTACTTAAACCTTCCATTGGCTGTGCACTGAACTTAAGATATCAAGTCCTAAACATGACTTACAAGGTTGGGCATATCTGGCCCCTGCCCACCTCTGCATCTCCAGCTCTTTCTACTGAACCTACAGTTCACCAAGTGTCTTCCCAGCTCAAGTGTTGTTCCTGCTCTACCTGGGCTATTCTCTGTCCCTCCCACCCCCTCAACACAACCTAGTCCCACCTGAATGACCCATTCTCACCGTTCAGGTCTCAGAGGCCACCCTGTTCCTCAATATGAAAACAGCCTCGCCTGTTACATTCTTTCAAGGAACATGCATTTTTTTTCCTTCAGAGCATCTTTTCCAATTCATCATTGTATTCCCCTAGTAAACTTTAAGTTCTATGAAGGCAGGGATCACACCTATTCTCTTCACCAGTATATCCCCAGTGCTCAGCTTGGGACCTATCTTCTAGTAAGTTCTTGATATGTGCTTTGAATGAATGAGTGGGTAATAAAGATGAAAAATGCAGGAAGAGTGCAGAATACAGAGTGGAGACTGAGAGTCAGCCCTCTCCTGCCAGAGGAGATAGCCCGTGAGTTGCTCTGTAAAAGATGTGGTGGGTTAGAAGAGTGATTTCCAGATTTCATGAAACAATTTTTTTTTTAATGGAGACTTACAGAATGTTGCCAGCTCAATTTTTCCATGTAACGTCATTAAAACCAAAAATGATTCCAACTAGAATAACTATTATTTTGTTTAGAAAGATATATTTTAACACTAAAAACAGGGGGAAAAAACTTCAAAGTAAAGGACAGTTCTTTAAACTGGATGAATCTAGCCTTATGCGAAATATATCATCCTGGGGTGTGTGTGTGTATGTGTGTTTTCTGGTGTCCCTTCAGAAAATTCCAGCAAGGACTGGCTCAAATCCATGGACCAGCGCGTGCTAAACACTGACCTGGATGAGAGGAGGGGAGGCAGAAGGCAGACAAAGTCCCCAGGAATGCTCCAGGCACATTCAGGAAACCATAAATAGATGGCCAAGATGCAGGTTTCGTGAAAGAGGAAATGATGACTAGATAAAGAGTGGAGGCAAAATGCCTGGACCATTAAACAAAAAATGCTCCCTTTCATCATGCTTGGCTCACACACAGAAATACCAGTGTTTCCAATAGGAGGAGAGGCTGAAAGGAACGGGGGAGGAAAGGCCACTCAGCTGTTGAGATTGAACGTCTACTATGTGCCCGTACTGGATTCGGGCAGAGAGAAAGTAGGAGAAATACCTGCTGTGCTCGCTTCAACGGGGGGGACAGTGGGACAGGATGAAGGGCAGTGAAATAGCAGTGCACAGATTCAACACCAGCAGAGAGGCTGGAAGTAGACACAGAGTGTTCAAGTGTATAATTACAGAGAAGAAAATGAAAGCTACAAAATAGCAAGTGGGAGTGACCCCATTTTCTGCTCTCCTAGCACATGGGTTCTGGCTCCCATCCAGGTCCTAGGTACCCAGTGATTTGGAGGAGGAAAGCAGAGCTTGTTGGGGGTGGGGGGAACAATGAAGAACACCTGAGGAGATCTTTGACCCTTGTTTCCTCCTTACTGCATCCCAAGCCCTGCAGAGTTACAGAATGCAGAATCACCCAAGCCATCGTCACCCTCTTCTGGACAGTTCGTCTCAGCCCCATCCCCAAATATAGGACAGATTATCGCATTTCTTCGTCATTACACAGAAAGGGGGGTATTATAATGGTTACCAGCCACTCCCGTTTATTGAGAATTAGAAAACAGACAAATAAGGGGAAAGTCAATCTGAAATAAGATTGTCAGCTCGACCCAAAGTCGAGATTGGCATTCTAACTGACCAGCACACTGTCCACTATTAATTGTACTATTCGTTATTCTTTGCCACATTTGAAGCTTTCCCTTTTCAGAGAAATCTTCCATCCTTGAAGGTCCATAATAGAATAAAGATGTACCTCACTTTGCCTTAAATCTCTTTTTTTCCCCTAAATCAATTATATTTTAAATGCACTTCCAGGGTTTTCTTTTTACAGGAACTAATGGCTATGCCAAGGGAGTGATAAGTCAGTGTTACAGTTTGTTTATTTTGAATGTGCATAGTTGTGGATGCTGAGATATGGGGTGGGTCAGTCTGGAGTCCCTCCTGAAGCCATGGATGCCAACATCATGAAGCCCTGCTCCTGGGCCATTCACTGTGCATCGATTGCTCCTGGAACTTATGTCCTTTTGTAAAGCAGAATGCTTTGTGAATATGGATTACCACTCCTCTGTTCATTCTTTGCCTCTGTTCAGAATTTAGAATATTGAGGGTTTCCCTGGTGGCGCAGTGGTTGAGAGTCCGCCTGCCGATGCAGGGGACACGGGTTCGTGCCCCGGTCCGGGAGGATCCCACGTGCCGCAGAGCGGCTGGGCCCGTGAGCCATGGCCGCTGAGCCTGCGCGTCCGGAGCCTGTGCTCCGCAGCGGGAGAGGCTACAGCAGTGAGAGAGGACCGCGTACCGCAAAAAAAAAAAAAAAAAAAAAAAAGAATTTAGAATATTGAGTGTTCTTCAACCAGCATACAGGCTCTCCTTTGAGCATTAGAAGACTTTGTTTCCAATTCTCCACTCCTCCACTCTCTTTGATATACAAGTGGCCTCATTTCCAACTCATGGCAACTAGGATGATAGCAAAGTCCTCAGCCTTTCTTGGAAGAAGGCACCATAGAAATACAAGTTCATGCTTACCTGTTAGTTTTTGTTCAGTGTTTTCCTGAGTCTCTGAAAATCCTGTTTTCAATAACGCAAATATATTTTAGATTTGCGCCTCTTTTTACATAGGGTCTTGTAAATCTCTTTATGTAGGAAATTTAAAACCAAATTCCTACTCCAAATGCCCCTGGAGGAGCAACTATTGAGGCCTGCTTGATTTCGAACTATGTTTCCCATGAATTGACTTAAAGTCTTCTAATACGAAAGAGTAACAAATAGTATTAAATATTTCAAGAGGTTTCCCATAACACTTGGGGGGAAAAAACGGTATGAAACAACTACCCATCAATTGAGGAATGGTTGGGTAGATTCCATGCTGTGGAATATTGTTATGCAGCTGTTATAAAAAGAGTGATTTGAGTGTGTACTTAACCAAAGGGGATATTCGTGATATGTGACTATTAGGTTAAAATGAAAACAAGTTTCAGAGAAATTTGTACAAGATGGCATCATTTTCGTAGAAAGCAAAAATATATATGCATAGATGTGTTTGTACATGCTGGTATGAGCACAAAGAAAGGTTTGGAAAAAAGCACAACAAACCTTTATAAGACTGGCCCCAATGAAATGGCAACGGGGGTAGAGGATGATAACTCTTTCATTATCTATCTTGGTACTGTTTGACATGTTACAACCAGTACATGTTACTCATAATTATAAAATAACATAATGAATACAGTTTAAAAGGAAAACAGTTGTCTTATATTGTGTGTCTATAATAAAATCCCAAAGCAGGAGAGTTTGTCTGATTAGGAATTTGGGAATTCTGGTTGCTCTATAGGTAACAGCTCAAAGATCGTCCGCATTTAGACAGGAACAACCTTAACTTGTATGCCAGTTTTGGCCTGGAACATTCTTGGGGATGACTGAATGCTGCAGCTTTCAATACAAAGAAAGGAATTTTGATACCAGCTAACCATTTCCCAGCTCCTGCCCTCTGATACTTTTCCCCATGACAGGAAAAATCAGAAGCTTGTAAATCATAACCAGGATATTCAGAGAAAATTTCTGTTCTTGGTTTTCTCTGCCACTTATCTGTCCACTGACAAAGAATTAAAAAATTGTATAAGTGATGTGACATTTTAAGGAGTAAGAAGAATAACAGACACACCTGTAGTAGGCTGCCAGGTGCACGACGTCTTAGCACCTTTACAGTCTGGTCAGGAAGTGAAGTTATGACACTAAGTTTTCCTACAAGAGTCTTCTTTCTCTGTGGACTGCTGATTCCTACAAATGACTCTGTGGTGCTTCCCGCTGTTCCATGCCATGATCTATCCCCCGCCGATGGCCCTTCCCCTCACACAGAGATACAAAATCTAGTTATTTCACTTCCTTCCTAGATGAACTGCAAACACTTATGATTTTGAAAAAACGAAGGAAGTGCTTTCTAAAATTCTCAGCAATGGCATGAGACATTCTGTAGTTTCAAAATTATACTCTCCTAGAGTTCTGAGACTTAATAACAATGATACTCCAAGAAAGAGAAGCCAGCTACCAGGTCTTTCAGGAGGATTAAAACGACTTTCAGACAGGTGTTGCATCACAGAAATTCAAGTTTACTGGATAATTAATCATAATCAAGTTAAATGGAATCTTTATCCAATTCTTACTTTATTCATATATTAATGTCACCTTGCCCCATTCCAGAAAACCTCTTTAGGTTTTTCCCTTTTCTGACTAAGACAATTGTATGCAGCTCAACAGTTTACAAAGTCAGATTGCCACATGATCCATCCTTTATTCTAATACTTTTCTCTCCTACCATCACTCATCCAGTGTTCTCTCTTGCTCCTACCTCCCTTTCTTTTATCCCTTTGATTTTCCCCTCTGTGACTTGTATTACACTCCCTCACAAAGGTCTCTGTTTCCGCCATCCCTTCTTTCTGAGGCAGCACCATCTTTGTCTCAGATTCAATGATGTCCTCCAACAGGCCAGCCTGGATTGGGGTTCTGGGTTGACAATAAAGATTTGATACTGAGGTAGAGGAAACTCTCACACAGAGAGAGGGCTGTGGCCGTGGAAAAGGCACTATGACCAAGTTGGGGAATTGAAATTTCATTTCCTTGGAGGGGGATGGAAAAGAGGTTGTAATATGGAGTCAGGTTTCCCTTACCAAAAACCCCTACTTCAACTCTTGTAGCTGTTACCACAAATATGCCTACATTTGCCTACAGATTTTTTAAAACCTTCAAACATCTTATATAAATTCATGTGAAAGGCAATAAATGAACAAACAATAAAATAATAATAGTTATTCAAGAGATCCTACGAGGTGTTGAAAAAGAGAAGACGTAGCTGAGTTGGTAAGAGGTTACTGTGCAGAATGGGGGAGAGGCTGGAAATAGGGGCGTTCTGTCCTAGCCTCTGCTGCATCCCATCCCATAACCCACTTCAGCCCGAGAGTGTCCTTAGAAATACTTGACATTGCAGGCAGGATCCTGAGACAGGGAACTGGAGAAAACCTCAGCCCTTGACCTTGGGGTGTTTCTAATATCACTGGTAGATGGATCAAAGGATCCCCTCCATCATGACCCTTTGGTCAATTATTAAACTCATAAAAATAGCATCTTCTCAGAATTTGAAAAAGAATAGATACATGTATATGTATAACTGAATCACTTAGCTGTACAGCTGAAACCAACACAACATTGTTAACCAACTATGCTCCAATATAAAATTAAAAAAATTTTTTAATAAAAATTTTAAAAAGTAAAAACGTAAAAAAATAGCATCTTCCCATATCTTGGTTTTCTAGCAATGAAAACAAAAGTGCTATTTTTTCCCGAGTTATCTAAGCTCCAAGAATCAAGTGATCTATATTTCAAATACAGAGGTTCTTTATTATCAAACAGTTGTTTTTAATTCAGGAATTATTCATTTCATTTTTATTTGGGGGTTATATGTATAAAACCAGAATTAAATATTTAAAATCTTAATGGAGTAATTATTCATGCAAGTCACTGAGATATTTGGTGAAAATATACTATACTCTGAGCAGGATAATCTTCCTTAACTGCAGATGGAGGAAAGTTGTAAAATCTTAAAAAAAAAAAAAAATGTATTTGGTGAACAGCTCCTGGGTATGTGGGCCAATCTCAGCCAATTAGAGGCTATTCATTAAGGCCCCAAAAGTGTTGCCTGGGTAGCAGATTAATAATGGCACAGACCTCTTTCAGGTTTCATGACAGGGCCTATTCTTTGCCAAATGTATCACATTTGAGAGTCTGTAGCCTGTTAAGAGTATTCATTAGGAAAAATAATTATAATTTCCCAAGTTTTAGGGATTTTTTTTTGAAATTCCCCACATTTCCACTAAACTCCAATTTCTTGATAACTTTACAAGAAAATAGTGTAAATTCACTAACTAGTAACCCTTAGAAAACATTTTGTATTTATTGTATTAGGAAGTAATTTGGTAACTTTGAAATGCTGCTCACAATTAAAACCATAAGTCATATTTTTCCACTTTCTGAGCTTCCCTCTTCTCTTGCCTTCTGTTTTCCCTTTGGCTAAAATAAGAGAGCAGTTTGAGGTAATTTGAGGGGGGAAGCTGAAATGAAATTTGATTCTCTGTTCTAAATTTTCCTTTCTTTTTGTTCTCTCTCCGTCCTCTTTTTTCTCCCCTCCCTGGCTTCCTCCCTTCTCCCTGTCTCTCCACTGCACTGTTGTCCTCACCACAATCAAATGTTTCCTGTCACTGTCCCATGTAAGCTGCAGTAGCAGAGTCCTAGGCACCAGGAGCTGGGCACCAAAAGCATAGCACACCTTCTCTGCCCTCCAGGAGCTGGCAGCTCAATCAAGAAGACCAAATATATACACATATCTTCTTGCCCTACTTTGTGTCAGGCTCTGTGTTAGGTGATAAAAAAAGACTCCACCCTAACAACAACAGCCAAAATAAAGTAGCTAACACAGCAAAATACAATAATCACCAAAGGTCCCATAGACCAAAAGTGTTGTGGAAGACCAGAAGAAAAGAGATTTCAAATAGAAGGGATCATAGAACCTAAACAGAACAGATACGGTGGGAAACTGTAGTCCTAACTATGAATATTGGAATCTCCTCTATATAAATAAAAATGAATTTGAAATGTGGGCTCTATATGCCTTCTCTACCATACATCAGATAGCAGACATATTTTTGTGGTTGATTTGGAGATGGAGATAAAGAACCTGAATCCAAAGACGTGAATTTAAGTTCTATCTCTGTTCATTTAGCGAACATTAAGTATGATTCAAAATTTTAAATTGCATCGTAGATGGTAAATATTATTTGTCCCTAAAATGCTAAGTGATTTTGCTAAATTTCATTTATTTGTCCTTAAAAAAAGGCATTTATTAGTCTTTGAAAAAGAAAATTATTGAGAGAGGAGGTAATAGCATCATTTTTAGGAGTCTATAGTACAGCAAAACTAAAGGGTTTGTATTTACAATAATTAGCAGACCCAGAAAAGGAATTCCAACTGTGAATGTACTTATGACATTTTTCTGTCTCACTCATAGGTGGGAGACTAAGTGAAATGACACATTCTTAAATATCATCGCGCGCACACGCGCGCACACACACACGTGTGTGTGGGGATATATATATATATATATATATAAAATCACCAGATACTATGTTCTTGATGTAAAGATAAGTTGTTTTAATTCTGACTCAGCCTCCTTCCAATATTTTTTCAAAGAGTCCTTGTATAGTTTTGGAGCTAATTATTTACCAAGTAGAAATTGGAGAGGATTCAGTCTGGAAGAAGTCCATTTTAATGTAATTGTTCTGGTGTTTAGCACATCCTAGTATTTGTCATCTGTTGCTCTTGCTTTGCATTCAAAGGGTTTGGGATATGATGACCTTTAAAAAAAAAAAAAAACCCGCGGTATTGTGTAACACGGCCCCACTTCATTGTAATGCAGAATGCATAGCTTCGAGTGTTTGCAACACTCTGCAGCCAGTTCCTTTCACACTGAAAATAGACACAGGGCCAATGTGAGTGCACACTTTTTTTTCCAGCTCCACTAATCTTGCAGCTGACATCTTAGCGAACAATTAAGCATTCAAGAAAGTTTACGAAATTTAAAGCCAAATTACCAGCCACTCCCTACTGATAATCTCAATCACATATTTTGCCAAAACTTGCACCAAGAAAATATGGTCACTTTAAAGGGACAAACTCAATCATAATTCAGCAGCAGAAACACCTGGACCCACCCAGTCTGGTTATTTCATTTATTAAAATTCTTTTTTGTTGTTGTTATTGTTGTCATTAGAAAAAACAGAGACATTTGGGGGAAACCCCATGAGGGCTTTACCTGAAGTTTTTGTCGTTTATAAAACATTAGATATTTATTTTAAAGAGATCTATAAAAGCCACAATGAATCTCCCACACAGCTTTCTTTAGCAGATTATAGGTAAGAATGTTAAATATAAGAGGTTACTAGAATTTTCCATTCCCAAGGGGTTGTAAAGAGATTATCTTCAAATTCCAATTTAGGAGAAGGGAAGGAAGATCCTTTCTCTGCTGTTTCTTCATAGTCACAATGCATCATAAGAGAGTTACACGGAAGTGTTTTCTGGACCACAACTTCGTCAGTCCCTACCACCCAAGGTTGCAGCCTCACACGCAGGACTATGTGGTCCTGAAGGTCATTGATGGGGGTCTTTGGAGGAATAGCTCTTCCTGGCATTTCTCTCACATGTTGGGATAATTGACAATTCTCACCTTCCCACCCCCAAGACTACACTGTAATACATGTCCCAACTCTGCCCTCAGTCACTTGACCATTTTCTACGATCATTTCAAAGTCAGCCAAAGCCAGCCCATCATTGCCGACAACCCTCAGTGGCTCCACTGTCCCTGGCATAAAAGTGAAATCATTACTTGGGAATTCTGGCTCCAGCCCATCTGCATCAGACACGCAGGTTTACTGAGCATGGAAACAGCAATCGGAGAACGAAGCACTTTCTGGATGCCCCTGGGTCCCTGGTGTGTCTGTGAATAAAGCTCTTATAACATTTTCACCACCTTTGCCGTTTCCAGACTTTCCACTGCTCCTCTCCTCAGGCAGGCCCTCCTTCTCTTCCTTCAGATCTCAGGACATTCTCTAGAAGGTTCTTTATCATCTACTCAAGTCCTTGACGCCACCTCAGAATTTCAGCAGCATGTTATCTTAAACGTTAATGACCATTTTAGGTAGAAATTTTTTTTTCCCCAACTAAATTATAAGACAAGATAAGGATCCACAGGCAGTGTGTATTCCAATGCCTGGGAAAAGGCATTCTTGGTATTTCACAGAGCTTTATTAATGATATTTTTTAAAAGGTACATCCTGAATGGGAGAACAAGTACATGGTTTCAAAACTGATGGTCTTGTAGTGACCTGAAAACTTTCAATAGAAAATGATGTTAAAAATGTGTGGATTGGGGCTTCCCTGGCGGCGCAGTGGTTGAGAGTCCGCCTGCCGATGCAGGGAACACGGGTTCGTGCCCCGGTCCGGGAAGATCCCACATGCCGCGGAGCGGCTGGGCCCGTGAGCCATGGTCGCTGAGCCTGCGCGTCCGGAGCCTGTGCTCCGCAACGGGAGAGGCCACAGCAGTGAGAGGCCCGCGTACCACAAAAAAAAAAAAAAAAAAAAAAATGTGTGGATTGTGGACTGCTCGCTGTCTCCTCACGTACGGAATGGACTACATGAAATGAAATCAGGACCAAGGTCAAGTATCATCATTCTTCAATCCTGACTCTGTCTGTGGTCTTGGGAAAGTTAGTTTATCTTTACCTTTTTACAGTTTGCCCTTTTGGGGAAGAGGAGATTAAAAAGTACCCTTCCCAGAAATAGTGACACTTTATAGTTTAGGAGAAGTCTTTAACTAATGGGAATCAAGCTCATAAAACAGAAGCAAGATTGACTGATTCTGATTGAGCTGATTTCACTCTATGACTAACTGTCTCCCCAAATTGGAAGTTCTCAGTGTCTCCATGTGAGCCCCAATCCCTGTCAGTTGCTTAGTTCTTCACAGTATCACTGAGAGAGAGCCTGTTCCAGGCGCTCTAGCTACTGCCAAGGCATCAAAAGATTTTATCTTTTTAAATCTTTCTGTACATTCTGCATGTAACAATTTATTTGTTTTTTTCACAAAATACTTACAGAGCTCTAATGGCATTAGATACCCGACATTCAATAAGTTCATGGCACTGAGTGGCACTGGCCTCCGAGTATTCAATGAGAATGCTGTTTGGTTCTTTTTCATTTTAATTGCTGGAATGGCTGTGGATATAAGTTGCTTTGCACAAAAGGGTGACAAATAATGATGAAAGACACCAGAGTGCTCTCATGTGTGGCTTCGTCAGGAAGGAGAAAAGAGATTATTGCAGCTGAACTGATCACATGGAATTTGCTGGGCCTTCCTTCTCCCCCCCCCCCCCCCCCCCGCCCCCATCGCCATCACATCCCTTGACTGAAATGCATTTCTTACGGGTTAGGAGGGATCCAGCTGAATAACACACAAAAATTGATCCTATTAACAATGATCTTTAGAATGTTCAAGGACATAACGCCGCTTTTGTGAGGTTCCAACATAAGCATCTCCAATCCTTAAAGGAGCAAATTGTTTCTGGTTCTGTCATTTTCTTCCTAGGGAACTGTTGCCTCAAAACAGAGCTGCTTTGGGAAGGGAGGCGGGAGGGGGAAAGGAGGGCACAGCCTCCAGTTTAAAACAATGCTCAGGCCGGCCTTCCTTCCCAGCAACGTGGACGCCACTTGTATCTTTAATTAACGTTTTAATCCTTTAAAATCATTTAATATTAGGCAACTATGTTAATGCTGCAAAATCAATGCTAAGAAAACTGTCAGCAGAGATAATAGGTAAAATTATTTTATGATCTACCAGGTTTTCAATTGTTCTTTTGTTAAAAAAAAAAAAAAAAAAAAAAACCTCTTCATCACTCTAACAGAGTCTGAGCGATCATTAAGGAAAGAATGAGTCTGTGTCCCATATCACTGAACATCTATGTGCCTGATGAAGTAGATATTTCAACCCCCTTTCCTGGTGGCAAAGTGGCTTTTCTGTTCGGTAGCACTGAGGGAACCTGGGTTCCTTCCTCCCCTCAGGAGTTACTCCTTTCTTCTCTCCCCTTCCTTCTTTCTGCTTTAGGGAATTGCCTCTGCTACCTGAGAGGCTGTTTTTCAAATGCCTGCATCTGTGCCCTCCCTGGGCCCTGCTTCCCCTGCTCAGTGTACCTACTCTTGGCAGCCAGCCTTCAGGCCTTCACGTCTGTGACCCTTGCCACCAGCCCTCGCCTCAAAGTTTCTTTGGTAGTTTTCTTATTTCAGCCCTTAGAAGCATCCTGTGAAAGCCTGTGACTCCTAACAGGATGGATAACTGTGTGCATATTGCATAAACACCTCAGCAGCGGGACGCGGGCTATTTCGTACCCTGGTTTAAATCTTTCAAAATAGAAACATTCTCTCTCTCTCTCTCTTCTTCATTCTTAATCAAGCTGTTACTTGCAGGCATTTTCATTATGACACAGGGAGCCCTATACACAAAACCGTGGGCTTTCTAGTCATAATATGCTGCTGGTGCTTCCAGAATCCAGAGAAAATTCACTGATGGGTACGGACTAAGGTTGTGGTTTTGAACTCCTCTCAACAGGCACTTTACGAATAACACCAATAGTGACAATTCTCTGTTAAAAGAGAGCGCCTGTAATTACGCCTTGGACACACATGTTAATAAGTGAGTTTCAGCTATGTCTTCCCACAATAGAGGACGCATCATTTCCATCGGGGAATCAGAGGCAGAAAAATGTTGTCCTTCATTAAATTCTACTCTTTCTGTGGTGGCTTTTTAAGTTCTGCAAAATCTGGACAGCAGAAGATTTGTTTGGAAGAAGGACAGTCTCTCTACACCCCTCCCAAGCCAAATTCTGAGAGAATAGGAAAAATGATGGGCCTTAATCATTTTCTCTAACCCAGGGTCCCTGTGTGTGACAATATAGCTTTCTATTGAAGGATCCAAGAGTGGGGGAGGATTCAGGTCTGTGTACAGATGAAGTGAAGTCCCCAGGGGCAGGCAAGATGAGATTTAGTATCTTAGCGCTGCAAGAATTTTTTTAAAAAGTGGAAATTAGGTAACTAAGAAGAATCTGATTGGAATTGAGAGAATAGCACTCAGATTTAAGAAAACACCTTCCCATCACACCCAAGTCCTCTTTGCTGTGGTGTGAGATGGCATAAAAGCCTTCAGATGGAAACCCCTTTTTATCCTGAGTGACCAGAGTTCTTTTCCGGGATGACCAGTTTCAGGGTCTCCAATTATCTACCACAAAGAATATTTTATGTTTAAAAAGCACATATATGCAGTTGTTGATAATGATTTAAGTGGCTTGTTTGTACCTTGTTCATTTTTATGGTTTACTGAGAGAGAAAAATTTAGAATGAAGGATTTGCTGCTGGTAGTTTTCTTATTTCAGCCCTTAGAAGCATCCTGTGAAAGCCTGTGACTCCTAACAGGATGGATAACTGTCTGCATATTGCACAAACACCTCAGCAGTGGGATGCGGGCTATTTCGTACCCTGGCTTTAGATCTTTCAAAATAGAAACATTCTCTCTCTCTCTTTCTCTCTTTCTTCTTCATTCTTAATCAAGCTGTTACTTGCAGGCATTTTCATTATGACACAGGGAGACTTATACACAAAAATGTGGACTTTCTAGTCCTAATATGCTGCTGGCTCTTCCAGAATCCAGAGAACTGGATGGACTTTCCCAATTTCCATATTCTAAAGTAGGAAGCATGAAAAGAGTTTGTCAACTGTAATAAACACTACGACAATGAAAGATGTCACCAGCGTCCACTCTCTTATTGCTTGGGTCAGACACTTTTCTTTTTGAAACAGAAAACCTGGTTCATTGTTGAGGCTGATGCTATAGTTTTTAACAGGATCTTTCAACACCTGATGGACTCAACGGAACCAGAATGTTTCTAGTAAGTGTTTCCATGAGATTTCCTTATAAGTGTAACTTTCAATTCTTTTCTACCAAAAAAAACCCCCAAAACGAAAAACTGTTGCTCTGAATAGTTTAAAATCGTTTTTATTGAAGGTGGGAGGGACAGCTCTTCATGTCAGGGACGGGTCTCTTTGGAAGCTTCTGAAGAGTCCACCATTTTATTACGCCCATGTACAGTGGGAGGGAAATGGAGAAGTTTGAATGGGCTCCGAAAGAACTGTTCTTTGTGCATCTCACTCTCTCCTGATGCGGTATGTGTTCCAGGAAAGAGGACAGGCACGGAGACTAAACACAAAAATCAAAATGGATTTTACTCCGCCTTCAGTACACAGCACGACACAAAAGTCCATTGTGCTATGAGATAACTGCGAAGATGAATGGAGTTGGCTGTCACGGAGGTAGCTGTGGGGCCCGTCTCTATTGGATCACAATCCAGGGCTGAATTCCTTTCTGGTTCATCAGGGTCTGTTGGTACCACAGGAAGTGTCATGATCCTTTTTTTCACTAGGGCCAGATGGTGTCCTTTTTGAGGCCTTACTAATGCCCAGTTTTCCACATGTAAAACTCCTGGGAAAATGACCTAACTCACAGCTGCTTAGTGAGGCTTGAGCAGATCTTTAGAAAGACTTCTGTCAAGGGCAAGAAGATTGTACCACTAGCAGGATAAAGGGGGAGGTTGTGGCCAGAAATGTATCAATTACAAACTATTTTTAAACTACTATCATAATTTGCATTGTGATTTGCACAGTGTATGTCTTCATAGGCGGTGGCTGAAAGCTGGTTCACAAAAGCTGCTAATTGCTAGAGATGCTGATTGTTTTCCTAGCAGAAGTTTTACCTTCCTTGAGAGCAGATGGCCTGAATAAGAAGAGAAAATGTGGTCCAGAAGGGTCGGGAAAGGACAAAAAGTGAAAGATTCCCTAGATAGCTGCAAGGAGCCTGGGGAGAGGGGAGGGACCTTGGTGTTATAAAGAGCTAGAGAAAGTGGAAACTTTTGATGTATGTGGCTTGTGTTTACCAATGAACTGAATGATTCCCAAGGGCGGACGACTGCAGGTGTGATATTCAGAAAGCAAGATGCCTTTCTATTAGCTGAGTTATAGTGAGAAGACATCCAAGTTGTTACAGGGGTCAGAGAGATTCACTGAAAGTTACTGTAGGATTTTCTCCCACCCCAGAGAGCACGGATAATAATTACCTTTGGGATAAATCTACTCTTAAGAAAGTCTTTGAATCCTTGCTTATTTTTGTGTGTTGTATAGTAATTGATTCTTGCTTCTTTGTGTATTTTTCCCTTTGTGGAAATTTTTAAAAAATCTACATTGTTGTTTTTGACTTGTTTAAAGGGGCCTTTTCTAGCCTTTAGAGTTTTCATTACCATTTTAATTAATGTGTGACAAATGACAGATTCTTCCTGTCATGTTTGAATAGTATGTTGAAGTTTTTTCAAAAATCTAAAGCCAGGTACAAAATAGGTTTGTATTTTTTTATTCCAACCTGTACAAAAAAAATTTAGTACCATCTCTCTGCAAACGAGTGAAGTATCAAATAACTACCACGTGGATCTATTTCTAAAAAGTTATTTTTTTCAGGTATATAATATTTATACAAATTTGCTTAATTTTTAGGTCACAAACATCTAACAATGTAGTACTGGGGAGGAGAAGAAGAACTGATGTGAAACGTTTGACGTGTTTTCAATCAAGTGCCTAACAGTAAGTCTACTAAAAGAAATGTCTCATTCACGTGTTTTAAACCTAACAATAGCTGCGTAGCAAATGGCAGATCAGTAACATGAGAAGGAAGCAATACCTTCTGCAATTTTTATTCCCTCTGAGATTTTGGATACAAGACGGTGATTAGCTATCTTTACTGCTCGGAACCTGAAAAGCATCCCTATCCTTAATGTGCAGATTACTGACTTAATTGTTCATGAATATTTCACAGAACCTTGCCTCCCTTATGTAACTTATTATGGCTTGTGCCTGGATGTGAATTGTCATAAAGTAACGCAGCATCCATAGAAAACATTTTAGGGAGAGGCTGCCAACCTCAGAGGATGATTGATATTTTGCTCAAGTGGTACCAGTTTTGTTCACACTTAAAATGCCCAGCTCCACGGGGAACTGGTATGTTTAGGACACGAATCTGACAAGGTAGCAGAGAAGGAAGGACATTCTCCTCTGGTTAGCAACCAGCAGCATTAGAACAAAGACACCAAAACTTTAATTAAAGGCATAATTCGCTTGCTTGTTTTTAACTTTCTCTTTAAGCAATAATACAGCTCACTAGAAATAGTTTCAACTATAATTCTGCTGATTAGTATTGGTTTCTCTTTTGTTTTAAAAAGGAGAACAGACTCAGGTATCCTGTGTACACGTAGGTTCCATGTTGAGCAGCTAACGAGCCCTAGAGATAGAACCAGGATTCCTCCGCTGGGTCAGTTACATGCAACCAGGCTTTTAGCAGAAACTAGCCTTCTGTCTCCTTCCTTTCATGGGCAGGGTTATGTTTTGTTGTGACACAAAGAAATCATTCCCTCCCTTGTTCACAAAGCCCCACAGGACTAGCTCTCCTTTATTACTGCTCTTTTCTTTCTCTGAATGCTATATATTTTTTTATTTACATAAGAATTCTTGTAGATGTTTTATTTACATATGTATTCAACTCATTTTGGATGAGTGAAAAGAAGTGAGGAAACCCTAAACCCAAAAGCACACTTTTACAAAGACTAAAATCCATCTCTGTGGCTGTCAGTGTCCCAGACAGTAACTCTAATCTTGCTTTCGTCTTAATTGTTGAGTCTTACTCTTCATAGCTTGGGTAGAAATTCGGAAGGTATTCAGGGTCTTTCCAAGCTTCAAGTTTGATGCTATGTAGTCTTGTTCTGTGGAGATGAGGAAGCCAAGGGTGTCATGTGAAAAAAGGCCCTCTGACTTGGAAGATACAGTTCAGTTATTACAATGGATCATGAGAGAAAGAAATAATGAAGTTGAGCTCCAGATGAGTGACCATAATACTTTTATCTATGAAAGTTTAAGACGTGACTGGAGAAAAGCAAAGGATATTCTTTTAAAATAATCAAAAATTCATCTTTAACATTATTCACGATTCAAATAAATTCTGATCTTTGTTTCAAGAATATCCATTCAATCTACAGAGTTTGTAAGTTCAAATGGTCAGTACAATGTTAACTGACAGCAGAAACTAGAGCCTCTATATATTTTTTTCACTATTATAACTTCTGGGGGGCAGGGAGAGACTCCCTTACTGAAAGTTTTAAAGTAATTTCTCAAACAAAAGACCTAGTAAATCTTGAAAAAAATCCCTTCAGTTAGTTTTCATGTCCCACATCGTGGGAATGTGCAAAATATACTTTTTCCCATTTTTAAAAGGTGTACTAAATTTAAAAAATCATCCTTTTTGCCCCCTCAGGCATCACCTGTGTTGAAAAGAATCTCTTCTTAGAATTTACCCTATGAGTTATTGGAATCTTCCAGAGGAAATTTTACTCACTTTTTTTTTGTTGTATCAAAAAATATTAATTGGAGCTCCTACTGTTTCCAGGTAATTATGTTAGACATGAGCAGTGTAAAAAAGAATCAGACATAGACCCCCTTCTCTGATGTTTGTGGGATCCTGTGATGACAAGCCAATTAGGGACAGACAGTATAAAGATTGGAGGAAGTGGAAGGACATCCTAGGTATTAGTATCCCATCACATCCTTTTCCTCTCCTTTAAGTTCTTGAAGATTCTATTGAAGGCTCAATGTACAATAGGAGTTCAACAAACACTAACAGTTGTTAAGTTCTAGCACTTGATTAAGTTGAGTGGCACTCAACGTGCCACTAAAAAATGTCACTTGATTCCTTCTTTATAATATTCCTGGACGAGGCTGCATCATTGCTGCTGCTACTATTTAATCTGTTTTCCGGATTACTCCAAAATCTTTATACTAATTCAGATTGTAAAACTACTTTCAGTTCATTAAAATTGCAGATTTATTATTCCACTCTGGGCTGTGAAAGCGTCTGGAACCTAGGTCACCTGCTCGGTCTTCAGATCATGCATCTGTTACTAACACATTCACCTGCAAGTTAGCTAAGAAAGACCAGATGACTATGCAGGTACCCCCATGACAAGAGCATCATTAAGAAGGAAGGGATTATAAATCCATAGATTTTGAAGTTGGAAGGAAATTTCAAGATCATCCAACAATTTCATTCTACAGAGGAGAGAAATCAAAGGCAAGAAAGTACTTTATCTTATGTAAGGAACGGCACCAAAAACGGAAGAGGCTTAAACAAGCTTTATTTGGGTACGCTCCCGGGCGAGGTTCACTGGTCCAAGAGAAAGGGGCCAGAGAAGTCGCGTCCGGGCGAGGGTTTGGGCAGAATTTATAGGGGAAGAAGGGAAAGGGGTGTGGTGAATCCGGGAGGGCCCAGGGTATTCCTTATTTGGTGGTCTTTTCGGGTATCGTGGGGGACAGTTAGTCCCGCCCCTCGAAAGGCGGGAAGGCTGGGCCGGGTGGAAAGTCCCCAGGTCAGTTCCTGGAACTGGGTGGTCCGGAAAGTCTCCAGGTCAGTTTCAACCTGCGAGTCTGATTGCGTTCCCCTGCCTCGGGCCAATTGGCCTTGCATCTTACTCATCAACAGTACCTGAAACAGTAAAATAATAATAAATAGCATAAAGTTTGTGTCTGGCATAGGGTTAACAACTCTGTATACATTATGTCATTCTTATCATGAAATTGGAGATGGTGCTAATTTCTATATTTTTGCAGATGAGAAAACTGAGATTCCTAGAGGTTAACGAACGTACTCAAGTTCCTTACTCGGTAAAGAGTGGAGCCACATGGCAAATCTGACTCCAAAGCCTAAGTCCCTTTTCCCACTCATTATTACTATCACATATGATTTTACACTAGGTGCAAATAAATGGGTTGAATTTATAGTATTAGGATTTCCTGGTTGATGTACTCAATGAATGTAGAAAGAATGAGGGACAGAGGGACAGAGTGAGGGAGGGTAGAAGAAAGAAACCTTATTCAAAATATCCCTGAGTGCCATTACTTCCAAGATTTCTAATCTGGGTCCTTTGCTTTCAGTCCAATGTTATTATTCTTAAAACCAGGTTCTACCAGATGATTATTCCGTGACTCTTAATTAGTAAACTCAGAAGATTAAGTAAACTGTATCAGCTCAGTAGGATAAAAGTTATTACATAACATAAAAAGCTTCCTAATGTTGATCTAAAAGTATTAACATTGTTACCTCACCAGGCACTGGAAAAATCACGTGAAAACCTCTGCAGTTATATAAACATTACAAACTTTAAAATTCAATAATCTAAATATACTTTACAGATCAAATAGATTATCTTCTTTGCAATGGATAAACATTTTACATACATTCATTAGCTAAAGGTAATTAAGGAAAAGCCCACTGGCATAAATATTTCAGAATTTATTTCTATCTATGAATGAATGCGTTTTTTGTTTTTCATATATTTGTAAACTAATATTTTGTTTTTATGCTTATTCTAGTGTACATGCATAAAATATGTATAATATATTAATCTTTAAAAATAAAATCAACAGATTCTTCTCGTAATTTTTCATGATACAAGCTATGTAGCATATTATATACTATACATTAAGATTTCACTACAGGGACTTCCCTGGTGGTGCAGTGGTTAAGAAACCGCCTGCCAATGCAAGGGACACGGGTTTGAGCCCTGGTCCGGGAAGATACCACATGCCACGGAGCAACTAAGCCCGTGTGCCACAACTACTGAGCACGTGTGCCACAACTACTGAAGCCCGCACGCCTAGAGCCCATGCTGTACAACAAGAGAAGCCACAGCAATGAGAAGTCCATGCACCGTAACGAAGAGTACCCCCGCTCGCCGCAACTAGAAAAAGCCCGCGCGCAGCAACAAAGACCCAAAGCAGCCAAAAATAAATAAATAAATTTATTTAAAAAAAAAAAAGATTTCACTACAATGTAAAACATTGATGAGCACTTTTTCATAAATAATTGGTTTTTCTCCCCCTCAGGTATGACTTATAAAGCATTTTGAAATTGCCAAATAGATTTCAACTTCACTATTATTGTTATTATGTTTAAACTACGACTTTAAAACACATTACTGTTGTCATTATTTAATAATTAACTCTATACCCTGCGTTAAGTACCTACTATGTGCCTGACCTCAACCAGGAACTACAACATAGTCTAATACAGGAATGAACGTTAGGCTTCTTTTTTTTCCTTTGGGGTTTTATTCTCTGGTTCTTTAAGAATTCAACATTTGAAATTTCTAGTGACTTGAGAAAAGCACAAAACCAGCAGCCACTGTTTTATCAACTGTTTCGTTCAGACTTTATCTCAAACCAGATTTTGGACAAAGTTTTCTTACCTAGTACACTTAACTTATTTGGTTTTATAGACTTAGGTTAGAATGCTTCCGTGTGAAAGAGGAAAATGTTGCTTGAACTAAGATAATTTGGGAACATCTGATCCATGAGACTGTGCATTTAGAAAGCATTTTATGAAGTCAGACCAATAGTCCTGGGTAATTTCTAACTCCATCCATATTTCTGTCAGATATTCTCCACACCAATTTTTGCATTCTTGTGAAAGCAAAACAAATATTTTTCCTTTAAATAACTTCTTAGGTGACACTCTTTAACAGGATTAGAAAAACCTTAGCTCTAATTGTGGCGGTTAGAGGATGGGCCAGCTTACATCAATCATACTCTGTGCAGAGGACTACATAATGTGATGGAAACAATCATGTCTAAAGGTCAATGGAATTGAGATTTCTTCACCTAAAAAAAAAAAAAAAAAACGAGAATACTGGGGAAGAGTGCTAATGATTAATTATCTTCAGGAGTATGTGCAGTGTTAAGGAAGAATCCAGATGCATTCTTTTCAAGTAAAGATAAAGAGCATGGGGCTTCCCTGGTGGCACAGTAGTTGAGAGTCCGCCTGCCGATGCAGGGGACACGGGTTCGTGCCCCGGTCCGGGAGGATCCCACATGCCGCCGAGCAGCTGGGCCCGTGAGCCATGGCCACTGAGCCTGCGCGTCCGGAGCCTGTGCTCCGCAATGGGAGAGAGGCCACAGCAGTGAGAGGCCCGTGTACGGCAAAAAAAAAAAAAAAAGAAAAAGAGCAAACAGACTGAAATTTCAAGAAAATTTAATTAGAGATAAGATATAATGTCTTGACTATAGGATAATGAAATACTGTAACAGATTCAATAAAAAGGTGTTTTGAAAACTCTACATTGATTAAAGGCTTTGATCCATCTAGGAGCAGAGAAGTAAACCAGACAAACTCAATTCAACAGAATAATTATGTAAAATACAGATCGTCTGCCAATAAGTTTCTCTCCTAATAGAGTCTCAAGGAAATTTTTTTAATTTTATATTAATGATATCTACAGGCCTTTGTTCCCCTCTCATATTACATGTATTACTATTACCGGCAATCTGGTCAAGCTCTTATTGATGAGTGGCTAAGGACACATAATTTGACCATAAAAGTTTACTTTGCTGCTGACCATGTAAGTGGAAGCTCTTTTGATGTAGCTCTGATTTTTATGTAGCTTATTAGGAATTGTAGTCTCCTCCCTAAAATCCCCATGTTGGAAGGTCTTTGTGACTAAAAAGAGCCACAGATTCTTCCATTACTTTTGGGTCACATGATTCCAAAGATGGTGTAAACTGGCAGTGATGTTGTAGAGCAACGGTTCTCAAACTTTTCCACCCATAAACTCTTATATCAGTCAACGTCTAGTCCATAAAGCAGAAATGACTCCAGGTATTTTAAATATCAGCATTTTAATACAAGGCATGGATTACAGGCTAATTGGAGGAACTAGAAGAATAAGAATATGAGAAGGAACTAGAGGGGTACAAAGCATTAGAAGGTTTTTACATAAAGATTAGGAAGTTGCTACCATCTCTTGGATGATGGCCATGAGCCCACACTCACTGCTGGGTTCCCAGGAGGCATGGCCTCTGCAGCCGCCACTGTTGAAATCACACTGCTGCCGCAGGGCAAGACATCAAGAAGTCTGAAGTCTTATGGAGGCTTCTGAAATTAGTGTTGTTGCTGCTGAAGCTGATAGCCGTTTGCAATAATTCCCAGTCACCCAAAACTGCTGCTGATGAAAACTGATGGAAAGGAAAAATAGCTTTTTCCTTTTCCCTTACCTTCCGGTGAGGTCAGTACATCCCATTAGCCAGAACCTAATAGCTAGCTAGGTCAAAGGAACTGAGAGTATATAGTTTGCAGACTTCCAACACTGGCAATACAAAGGACTATATAAATGGTGAGGGTGGATCCCAGAGTATGCTGATACCTAGCACAGTGCCTGTCACCTAGCTTGTGCCCCAGGGATACGTATCAAATAAATGATTGATGGGGGAAGGAATGTTCAGACATTAATAAAACACATTGCATGCTTAAAAAATCTCTTAGTCGTTGTCTTTCTATTTCTTCCAGATGATTTGAGGTTGTTTATTATAAAAGATATCTGTACAATCAGACAATGAAAATGAAGATAAAATAATAAGATCCACTTAATAAGGGTGTCAAGAGGACAGTTTTAGAAGAAAGCTGGGTTACAATTAATCAAGGCTTAAAATTTTTTATTGATGCCAAGGTAAGCTTGCCAGATAAAATACAGGATACCCAGTTAAATCTGAATATTATATGAGACATTTTTTACATTAAAAATGTAAAAAAAATTTAATTTAATTTTTAAATTAAAAAATGTTCATTGTTTATCTAAATTTAAAATTTCCTTATGCCAAAGGACACCAGTTTCTCTTCTGTATCCTATTTCTTGTTATTTAGCATCACGTCATGAGATAGGGTGCAGAATATATGGCAGAATTTATTTATTACCAAACTTCCATATTATTAAATAGAATTTCCTTATAAGACCTTAATGTTGGGATCTCTCCAAAGGGAGAAAAACTAACATGATGATTCACATTTAATAGCATTTTATGTATTACAAATAATTTCACATATATTCTCATTTTAAAAGTATTATAATTTTATGATATCAGCCTAACTATTCTCATATTTCAAATTTTTAAAAAATAAGGCTCAGAAGGTATAAGTAAAATTTGCCCAGTCACAAGATTAGCATATGTGCTGCCACTTGAATGTCCTTTCCCTTCTCTCCATGAGCTTTCTGCAGTCAATATAGTTTAAAACACTAAAGCTAAAACTTGGTTGATATAAACGTGAAGGGTGAGCCTAGCAGAAAAAAGAAAAATCCTAAGAGGCCAAACCGAACATTAAAGGAAAGAGAAGGAATTCTACCTGCTTTTCCTTAGGAAACATCAGCTGTAGGTTTTATTAGTTGATCACTTGCATACCTTCAAGCCTAGGTCTTTTTCAGCGTCAACAGGCATAGTTCTACATGTTGAGAACATAAAGATAAAGAGAACATTGTCCGTGAAATTGTGAACTTACAGTCTAAGGGGAAGGGAACGCTCATTGAGAGAAATTTGATTCACCCAGCCTTTCTACTACATGTTGCTAAAGAGACATAAACTGGACATTGTTGGCTAGGGCTGTGTTTCAGCTTCCTCAGGGATCTCATCTGCATGATTCCATTCCCTATCTCAGTATTCTTGTGAGTATAAAGACATTGTTTATGATGAAATATAGATAAATATAAATTATGAATATACACATATTCATATATATGAGCTCCTTTATTGCTCAGGTGTTTCACACCAACTGTGTAATGACGGGGTTTGGTGTATGTAATTAATACAGTTTGGACAGTGAAATTTCACCCAGGGTGTGTCAGGGCAGTTGTATGATGAATGTTAACAATATTTAAGATACTGCTATTCTGAATCATGCTCTCATGGGGAACTCCAGAGGTCATCTCTACTCTACTGGCCTCAGGCAAAGCTATTTCCAATAATCCAAGACAGAGTCCTCTTCTCCGTTCTTAAGAATTACCACGCGTGGCAATTTGGTCTAACCTCCTCCACAGTCATTCTCATTCCAATGCAGATCTTTTTGGAAACCCAGATTTCATTTAAAAAGATGAAAGCTTTCACCACCTTCCAATAACTTAAAAGAAACTGCATTTGTAGGCTTGCAGTACCATTTCAAACTCATGCTTAACCAAAATCTATTCTAAAAACAAATGATGGTGGCCAAGTGTATTTGATGAGGTTTCTCTATTGCAGTTCAATAAGGATTATTCTTTTTGGGTTAGCTTTCTTTGGATGACCCATCTGTGATGAAACAAACTGTTGCTTCTCTTTGATAAACTTCCCTTTGTATAATCATCCTGTGTTCACCCAAGTTTATCAGGATAAATGATTGATTAAAAATTTTGTAAGGTATTGACATGTCGGTCACATCTTCCCATTGAGCTAAATCAGTATCTTTCTTTTTTTTTTTTTTTTTGGCTCATTTCCTAGGTAGATTGCATCTGGTCTGTGGGTAAACACAGAGGAGTTGCCCCCTCTTCCCAGGCTTTATAGTGAGAATATTCTGTCTGATCAGGTGCATGCACCCTGCTGTCATTTGCAGCCTGACCTGTAGGTCAGGGGTGATGTGAGCTGGCTCAGGGATGCATACAAATCACATCCTCTTGTCTGTCTGTTTTGTTGACTGGTTCTCCTCAGGGTCGTGGCTATCTTGAGTAGCAGCCTGAAGGATAAAGTGTGCCCTGTCTGAGCTGTAAAACTTTGACTGTGGACCAATTGTATCTGACATACAGCAGCATGAGGTTTGGTTTAGCCTTTGGATTTGGAACAGATCACTGGCTATCAATGGCTGATAGTGACATGCAGTTTACTGAATCTCTCCTTCTTTCTGACAGCTCTACATGGGGAAGAAATGGATTGCTTTTAAGGTAGGGAGTTTGTGTTTCAAAATATAAAGCATACTCTGCATGAAAATTTTTCCATGAAAACAAAACTACTAAATTACATTTTTTTTAAGAAAAGGAAGTATTTCATTTCAAGACTCTGGTTTCAACATGCAACATACAGGCTACACGAGAGCACATTTACGATAGAATTCAATAGGGAGCTGGGAACATAGGAGGCTGTTAAATGTTTTCAATGAGATTTCTCTGTACTGACTTATATATATAAAAGTTATAACTTTTGCTTCTTCCAGTGAAATGACTCTTGAATCACTGAATGTATGTAAGAGACAAGTTTAATGCTTTTCCAGTGTCACTCCACCTGACACCAAAATTTGTTAGTACCAGATCGAATTAGAGTTTATCTCTAGTCTGCTCTAATAGTTATGCAATGTTTGCATAATTCAAGTTTTAAAAATTTAAGTCCTCCTCTCCCCCATAGGTAAAGACATCATACCAGTTGCTATGAGGAGGGACATAGAAAAATAAGTAAATGGTGTGATCAGAGCCCTCAAAGAGCTTAGAATCTTCCAAGAGAGATACAGCATAAAACAAAGCAGACTGTCATCAGTACTATGAAAAAATACAAACACTTATGGAAGCTTAGAAGAAAGAGTGTTTACTTCCAACCAGATTTTGAGGAAATGGAAAGATTTTCAAAGATGGAAATGAGGGATGAGCAAGGAAGGACATGCCAGGAGGGAACAAGGTAAACACTTAGGAGTGTAGCTTAGAGCAGAGAGTAGATGAAGAGGTCAAGATAGGGTGAGGACACTGTGCTCCAGGAAAAATAAAGTGCCAATAATTGGGAAGGGTGGGTTGCAGGTAGGTGAAATTGGAGGTTAGGAGACTGAGTAAGGAAAAACTGCAACAAGGCCGAATAGAGGTGAGAAGTCCTCAACTTGCATCCTTGCAGCCATAATAGAGACAAGCGAATGATTTCCAAGAATCATTTTACACATGAAGTGAATGTAATCCTTGTTTAGGGAAAGGGGAGTAGGCTTTCCTTGGAGTACACTCCCTCACAGACTTGTACACATAAGATCTTTTAGTTTCTTTCCAGGACTTCAGTAGCTCACCGAGCAAAGATCTATTATGAGATTTAGAATACTGTTAACTTTTCCATCATGCCTTCTAGATGAGACCCACTCAGCCTCATTTGTCTCATTTGACTTTATCTCCAGGATGGCAATGGTTGATAAATGATCATTGATTAAATGAATGGATGAATACATCATTTCAGTGTTTTGTTTGTGGGTCACTGGAGAATTATGGCATCTTTCATAAAGATTAAAAAACACGCAGGAAGGGGAGCAGTTTCATCAAGGGCTACAGATTTAGTTATAGACCCCTCTTGTCACATCAGGGACCCAGAAACAGAGTGAGTCATCATGAGACTTTAAGGTAGTTTTCTGAGTCAAGTTTTTGGATTATTTACAATGTCTAATGTGTATTAATGATATTGCAGTAATCCATAACTCTGAGATGTCCAGCTCAGTCTCTATGTCCTTTGGCATTGTAAATTCTTTGTTGATATTTACAGTGAAATTACATTATAATATCAATTACATGTAAAGAGTGAGTTGAGATTAAAACATGAGCCTATGCTTCTAAAAACTTAGGCCTCAAAAGCAGAAGTTCAGTCTCAAAAGTTCTAGACTAAGCTCCTATGAATGTGGACCAGATTAAAACAAGTTGGTTCCCAACCTTCCATGTCATCTAGTTTTCTGATGTTTATATTTTCAGCAAACTACTCCCAAACTGTTTTTTTTGTGTGTGTGACACATGGCAAGATAGTTTTTTATAAGAATATGATGAAGGCTTCTAAGAGGAAATACCTGATACTCTGTATTCAGGACAGGTTTATTAAGTACATTGTTTAAGTCCAATTCATATCTTTACAGTTTTATCAGCTTGGTAACAGAGTTCTATTAAATGAATTTACAAAGTTATGTGAGTAATGCTAAGATGTACCATACTTTTCATGGTCTAAGTAGTATTACTGTAGCTGAGTTTACTCTAGAGCCATATGGCAATTCTGGAAAAGGAACGAAAGGGAGAGAGAGAGAGAGAGAGACCTATGTTGTGCTGGAAGTTTACCCGTAAGAATGAACTCATAGGTTACCTTGTTTTCTGGCTTCCCCTTGGGAAGCACAGGCAAAAATAGAAAGGAGGATTGAGATTAACTCTCTATGGGGTCACTGTGGGTGCCTGTCAGCACCTGGTCCCTTTGTCTCCTGGTTCTAGTAAATGTTCCCTTCTTTTGCCCCTTCAGGCTTAGGGGTGATAATAATGCCTTGTATCTCTAGCCCTAAGGTATGACAATACCCCTTGCAAACACTCTTTGTAAATTGTCTTCTCATTAAACTCCTCTTAAATTACCCTATTTGACTATCTTATCTCATTGCTACTGAGACACTAATCGATAGTCATAAGAGACTGAATGTACTTGTTTCAAGAGCTTCTACAATTTTATTCATATGTAAATTTTACTCATATTGAAAGTATTTTTGGCTTTAACCTGTGAATGAAATTGTTAACAAAATGACCCTTTTCAGTTCTTCTGGTGGAAAAAAAGGAAATTACTAGAAGAGGCCCAAAAGAATTTGTGCCAACTGGGACCCCACATTTATCTGTTAATCAGCAAATCATTTGAAAAGAAAATAAGCGTGAATACTGAAAAATAGCAGAAGTGATAAGACAATTACATTATATGACCTTCTTAAATATACTTCAGTATCATACAGGATATGATTTATTTCCTTTTATTTGTGGATAAATCTCAACTTTGGAATGCTCCAAACCGCAGGACTCAATTCTCTTCTCTATTTCATTCATTCCTTTTGATATGTCAACCAGTCTCATAACTTTAAATATTGTCTAAACTCTCACTTCTGCATGGTATGGAGTGGGTAGCAGAACACCAGCATTCTACCAAGAACAACTGTGATAGCCAAAAAAAAAAAAAAAAATTCAGAAATCATCTGTGTGAAGCCAGCAGAGAACTGCAGAGGCAACAAGAACTGAAAATGCCAAAACTTTGGAAAGGTAAGAGCTCCCTAGAAGTCAGCTGACTTTCTTAGCCATTTATTTTGGCCCACTTGTCAGTTCTGAGCAAATAAGAGGCTTAGAATTAAGCCTTTGTATCTATAGGGGGCCATTTCTAGGGGAAAGAGAAACTAGCAGAGATTGGGCAGAGATTTGGAGGAACTTCATGCACATGGACAGTTATCTCTTCAGGACAGTTTTTAAACCCCAGTGATGAATGGGGCAAGAGACCCCAAGCATAAGCAGAAAGGCTCTGAAAGCGGAGGAGAGATTTCAGCAGCCTCACAAGACCAAGATTAGAATTGGGGGCCTGACAGGAGAGAGGATCATGGGTCAGCTAGAGATAAACTGAGCCTATGAGGGCCACAAGCCAGCCTGACCATGGTATTGGCTTAGGCAAGGATGGGTGAATTGTCTCTGGAGGAACATAGCACCATCTGCAGCTTCTGCCATGTATGGGTTTTTTTTACATTCATCATATCTAGCATTCAACCAAACATTTCTAAAAATTCCAAAAGAAAATACCACATCATGTTAAAAGAGAGAGGAAAAAAACAGAGCCGATAGAAACAAATCCTTAGAGGATCTAGATATTGGAATTAGGTGAAAAAATATTTTTAAATAACTGAATGCATCTATAGAGATTATTCTTTAAAAGGTATCACCAGCCTAGATATCTGTCCCAGACTCCAGACTTACATATGGACACATCTACTTCACATCTTCAGTTATATGGCTAACACATACTTCAGACCTAACATGTACAAAATAAGACTCCTGATCCTCAAAAGGCACTTGTCCCATAGTTATTCCCATTTCAGTAAGTTACAACTCTGTCTTTCCAACTGTACAAGTCAAAAACTTGGAAATCATTTTTAAATCTCCTCTTTCTCTCATATCCCACATCAAATATATCATAATATACTATTTGCTTTTTTTCAGAATATACCTACAATTCTACCATGTTTTGCTATCCTCATTGCTATTTCCTTGGTCTGAACTATGGTTATCTCTTGTTTGTATAAGTGCAATAGTCCCCTTCTCATCTCTTGTATCTGTCCTTGACCTCTATGGACTATTCTCAGTGCAGGAGCTAGGATTACCCACTTGATACAGAAGTCAGATTATGTAACACCTCTGCTCAAAAAAACTCCAAAGACTGCCTGTATGAGGAGTTCCATTATGATGTAGTAACAAACAACCCCCAATTCTCAGTGCCTTAAAATATCAAAGCCTCATTTCTTATTGCCATTATCTGCCTATTATAGGTGAGAGGAACACTATACTTCATTTCTTTTCATCTTGGACACCCCAGGACCCAGATTATTATAGGAGTCACCAACTGTAAAGTTGTCAGTAGCAGTTCAGAAGAAAGTAAAGGAAGGTGAGGCCGACGTGGGTTCTCCAGAGTAATAATGTCACTGCTGCTCACATTCCATTGGCCAAAACCAGTCACATGGCAAACCAAAGACTGTAAGGTCTACAGCCCTCTACATTATCTTCTTCCTGTGTTATATTAGCTCTATCATCACATCTTATTACTCTTCCCCTCACTTATGCTGCTCCAGTCACATTAGTCTTTTTGATGTTCCTCAAACATACCACACATGCTCCTGACTTAGAACTTGCTGTACCTTCTGCTTGGAACAGTTTCCTTCCAGAAATCCCTTCCCTGGTTCTTTTAGATCTTTGTTCAAAGACATCTTCTCACAAGGCCTTCCCTTACCATTCTATTTAAAATTTTACCTCTTAATATTCACTCTATCACTCCCTATTCTTTATTTTTCTTTATAAGACTTACCATCATGAAATACTATATTTTTCTTCTTTATTGCCTGTCTACCTCACTAGAATATAAGCTTCATGAAAGCAGGAGTTTCTTTTTCAGCTAGCTTATCCCCAGTACCTACAGGAATGCCTGACTCATAATGGATGCTAAATAAATATTTGTTCCATAAATATCATGTCCCATCTTATTTTTATAGGACTTTAAAATGTACAAACCATTCTGATATACCTCATCTCATTTAATATTTATAACCACCTAGAGAAGTACTAGCATGTGAATATATCAAAAAAAACCCTGCCTTAATAAGATGCTAAATGTTTAACTTGGGCAACTGTAGTCTGAAATACTCACTGATAATCACCAAGTTTAATATAATGAAGAGTGTGCGAGAGAGATGGCTCAAATCGTCTACTGAAATGTAAACATTTTACTGCCTGCACATCTCTAATAAGAATTGATGTGGTGTGTCATCTGTAATTTAATCACCAGCATTACATCTTGATAGTAAACAAGGATCACTAGACTATTGCCTATAAAGTTAGATTACCACACATACAAAATATACACTGAATTTGGGTAGTATTTCAGGTGTGACACATGATGATAAATGGAAAGAATTCAAACTTAAAATAGCACTCTTATAACTGATCCTATCAAGCCTCTAAATTTTAGTGCTTATTGCAGTGTATCACCAGTCAGTTCCAACCTTGCCCTGAATATCTGGACAGAGGAACAAATTAAGTCCTGAGTTTTATTTCTGGATTTAAAATCATTTTATTTATTTGGTGTGTTATTTTCATTGGTTTGAGGAATTTCATCAGAATTTATGACATAATGACAGTGGAAATAATTGATCTAAACAACTTTACTATCAAGAGAGTTGACACCTCTTTATAATTATAGATTGGAATACTTCAGTCTTTAAAATATTTTAAAGAAAATTTAGTTTTTTTAACTAAAGCAAATTTTGGGTGTACATTGTGTGTAAAGGCTTTTTGTTGATTTCATTGACACCCTGTAACAACAGAATAACAGAATCCATCTGAACACAGAAGCTAGACAAAAAATGAGAAACACACACGCACACGCACACACACACACGCGCGCGCACACACACACCACCAGAGATTTACCAAGTTACCGTTGTCTTCTGAGGAGTTAATGATTTGTTTCATTGTTTTACTGTTACACACAGTTTATTTTTCAGCTATTTAAAACTATACTGCTATATATATGACATTAAGCACTTGGTATAAGAGAAGTCAGTGGCTTATAGGCCACAATTTTATATGCAAATTAATAAATAAGAAATTAAGCAAAATATTGACCCTTGAATTGAATGAGAAATTAAACTATTATAAGAATATACTGCACATTGAAGGCTCCCCTTATGATTCTTTTATATCTGGGTTTTTGCTGCTCTGATGCTGTGTGAGCATCAGGACCATGGACAGCACCTTGGGTTTCCATAGGAATACATGTTTCTATAATAGAAATTAATAGTGGATTCTTTTTTTTTATGCAACATGCTTTATTCCCCCAATATTATCTTTTTAACATCTTTATGGGAGTATAATTGCTTTACAATGTTGTGTTAGTTTCTGCTGTATAACAAAGTGAATCAGCTATATGTATACATGTATCCCCATATCTCCTCCCTCTTGCGTCTCCCTCCCACCCTCCCTATCCCACCTCTCTAGGTGGTCACAAAGCACCGAGCTGATCTCCCTGTGCTATGTAGCTGAATAGTGGATTCTTAAAAATGCATTATAAGCAATGTCATTTGATATTTGTTCCATTACTATAAATTAAAAATCAGTTATTATTAAAAGCCTTCACAAATTCACAAAGGACATTTGAGTGCCAACACAGCAATTTCTTTCTTGAAGGGATGTCAAACCACATTTAACATGTTCCCATGTACAGCAATGATCAAATAACCACTTTTAGAGGAAGATTATTTGATTTTCAAAAAAAGGAAAATCTGAATCATCAATTGTTTGCTAATTTGCTTTGAGGGAAGAAGAGTAGAGAGCAGGGGGTCACACAACATTTCTTCTGATTTCCTCACTTTCTTTTCATTGTAGTAGCATAAACATGTTCTTACACATAAAATGATCTCAGATCACTTCTCAAATTGTGCATCTATTACACTTTTTCTTATACTGATCTTATGAAGCACTCTTCTGGTCTTGGTTCAAACAAGAAAAGTGAACTTGTTCTGAACTTACAGAATCAGGCATTCAAATCACAAGTCCCAGGTAGGGAAGCTGATGTTTGATAATCTTCACTGCAGAGCTGGTGGTGTTTGCTTGAGAACATGTTAGCATTAATGTATTTGTCCTCACATTTAATTCAAAGCATCTTACACAGACACCATTAATGGTATTTTGCTAGCACTTTCAAATGACTTCTAATGTAATTTAAATCAATTCAATTTAGCAGCCATTTATTGTGCAAAGATCTGTACTTTGTGTGTTTTAGGTGATACAAAAGCATGGTCCCTATCCTAAAGGATATTTTTATCTATTGAGGAAAATGGATGTAGGCATCACTCACATTACATAAGGAAGATTATAAAAAGTGCTATAATGGAGGCTCAACATAGTCCTTAACATATAGACTCAACATAGAGGATCAGAGAGGAGATGGATTCGATGGGGATTTTTTAAAAAGGAAAAGTTTCAAGAAACTGATCAAAGATTTAAAGGAAAAATAAGATTTCAACAGCCACAGATATTGAGGTTGGAAGAATGAGTTAGGATAAACAGATTCCAAGTTTGACATATGGAATGAAGGTGAGAAAGAGTGGTGTATAGAATGTAAGGGAAACAGCAAGTCATTCTGTATAGGTCACAAGATGTATCTTGTATTCTGGAAAATATACCTGGAGAGATAAATTGGGCCAGACAAGGGTAAGTGTCAAACACTCAACTAGAGTTGTAGTTCTAGTCCTTAGACAATGCAGTTATTAGTGGTTTTGAAGAAGGACATTATGATTAAAAAAAAAAAGCCTAGCATTGCATGATGGATGAATTGGGGAGTCAGGAGAAAATTTTGATGTGGAAGCTGTCTGTGATTTTTAACTCTAAGAGATTGAGAGGACAACACTGCAATTTTCAGATGTAAAGAATGCTAGAGGAATGAGTAAAGACAGGAAGATGTTGACCAGCTTCAGACTTTGTGAGTTTCAAATTGTAGCCTAACCTAATGTCTCTGTAAAGATAACTAGTGGGCATTAAAAAATAATTATCTCCAGGGGGAAATAATTTATCACAAATGTTTTTAGATAAATGTTGTTTGTTTCTCAAGAAAAGAAACAAGTTTGTACCATTTCTAGAACTTGCCAATAGAATTTACCAATAAAAAATAATTATTTATAGTAGATATTTTGGTAGAAACTTTTTAAAAAGCTACTTTTTTCTTTTCAGAAAAGTGATACAGGTTCCATTGTAAAATTTTGGAAAATTCATATTAAAAGGTAAACAAAAAATTGCACTTTATTCCATATCTCAGAGACAATGACTATTGCTCTTTTGGGTAAGGTGTTCAAGTCTTTGCCCATGAGTGTGTGTGTGGGGGGGCATGGGGGGGAATGCACCTGTACATGTGTTTAAAATAAAATAGGAACATAGAATTTTGTGATCCGATTTATTCACTTAATGTATTATTAGCATTTTTCATGACATTAAATAACCTTCTATAGCCTCGTGTTTAAAAATTAATAGACTTGGGACTTCACTGGTAGCACAGTGGTTAAGAATCTGCCTGCTAATGCAGGGGACAAGGGTTCAAGCCCTGATCCAGGAGGATCCCACATGCCGCGGAGCAACTAAGCCCGTGCGCCACAACTACTGAGCCTGCGCTCTAGAGCCCACGAGCCACAACTACTGAGCCTGCATGCCACAACTTCTGAAGCTCACATGCCTACAGCCCGTGCTCCAAAACAAGAGAAGCCACTGCAATGAGAAGCCTGAGCACCGCAATGAAGAGTAGCCCACGCTCAACACAACTAGAGAAAACCTGCACGCAGCAATGAAGACCCAATGAAGCCAAAAATAAATAAATTAATTAATTTTTTAAAAAGTAATAGACTTGCCAGGGAAGTTTTAGATTTACAGAAAAATTGAGCAGAAAATACAGAGGATTCCCTTATACATGCATCTCCCCCACATACACAGTTTCATGTTATTATTTTGCTTTAATATGGTGTATTTGTTATATTCAATGGATAAATATTGATATATTATCATTAACTAAATTCTAGAGTTTACATTTAGTGTCCAGCCTTTATGCTGTGTTCTGTGGATTTTTACAAATTCACAGTGTCATATATTCCTCAGTACAGTATCATACAGAATACTTTCACTGTCCTTAAAATCCCCTGTGCTCCACTTATTCATCCCTCTCTACTCTTCCTTCAATCTTTTTTACTGTATCAATAATTTTGCCTTTTCCAGATTGTGCTATAGTTGGAATTATGTATCCTTTTCAGACTGGCACTTAGCAATAGGTATTTAAGTTTCCTATCTCTTCTCATGGCTGGATAGCTTGGTTCTCTTTATCACTGAGTAATACTCCATTGTGTAGATGCACCACTGCTTGTTTGTACATTCACCTATTTAAAGATATCTTGGTTAATTCAAACTTTTGGCAATTATGAATAAAGCTACTATGAACTTTTGCATACAAGTTTTTATGTGGACATAAGTTTTCAATGCATTTGGATAAATTCCTAGAAGCATGATTGCTGAATCATATGGTAAGACTATATTTAGCTTTGTAAGAAACTGCTAACCTGTCTTCCAAAGTGACTGTACCATTTCGCAGTCCCGTCAGAAATGAATGAGAGTTCCTGTTGCTCCACATCCTACTCAGCACTTGGAGTTGAGAATGTTTTTGGATTTTAGCCCTGCTAATAGATATGTAGTTGCGTTTCATGTTGTTTTAATTTGTATTTTCCTAATGCCATCTTTTCATATGCTTATATACCATCTATATATCTTCTTTGATGAGGTGTATATTCAGATTTTTGTCCAGTTTTTGAAGGGTTTTTGTTTTCTTATTGTTGAGTTTTAATTGCTCTTTGTAAATTTTGGATACAAGTCATTCGTCAGATACGTGTTTTGCAAATATTTTCTCCCACTGTGTCTCACCTTTTCATTCTCTTAACATTGCCTTTCATATAGCAGAAATTTTTAATTTTAATGAGGTCCAACTTATCAATTTTTCTTTCATGGATTGAACTTTTCATCTTGTATCTAAAAACTCATTGTCAAACTCCAGGTTACTTAGATTTTCTCCTAGAGAAATTTTCTCCTACAGCCTCATTTTTAATGATTTAAAAATATTCCAAAACTAACTTCAAAGCTTTATTTTTGGTCATTTAAATTGTTTCCAATTTTCCACGAGTATAAACAACACTGTGATGAATATCCTTTCAGCTACATTTTTGGGCACATCCACAATTATTTCTTTTAAATTAATTCCTAGAAGTAGAATTTCTGAGAAATTGAGGGTTGGCTTATCAATATTTTGTCCAACTTCCTCCCTGAATGTTTTCTTATACTGCAAAAGCTAAAAAGCTATAATTTACTTCTCCAGAACCCAATTCAGCTAGAATTCTGGATGTCATTCAGATTCTGCTATGAGATGTACTTTTGTGAATCTTGAATTCAGAACTGGGAAGAGAAAACAAGCTTGAGTCACCCACTAGTGAAATCACAGGTGACATAGCAAAAGTGATAAGATTCTGGAGCCAACACCAACAGCAGCCTTTTCTCACTTTGACATATCATGTCAGTGGCTTGCTTTTGGTGACCAGTCCTACATGAGAGCAAGCTGGGCTTGAGCTATGTTTCCCTTGCTCTTATTAAGGATGTTAGTCAGGGATTTTCTGTTTTATTTGTGTCAGCATTGATATGTCTGCATGGAATACCTGGAACAGTGCCAATGTCTTGGAACCATGAGAGCATCCAGTCTAGTATAACAAGCCCACATGCTGAGAAAAAAAGAGCAGGGAGATGGAAAGAACATGGGTCTTTAGTGCTGCTGTTGAGTGGCTGGATTAATCCACTTTGAAACAAGTCTACCTCAAAACATCTTGATATATGATATAAAAAGTATCCTTATTGTTAAGGCCACTTTTACTTTGCTTTTCTGTTGCCCAGAGTCAAAAGTAACTGAAACAAATGGTTACATAATTTATAGTGTTACCATTATAAAAACTATGCTTCCATTAAAACCTATTTTTCAAAAGTTATTTAACAATAGATCTTCATGATCTATTGTTAAAAAACTTTTATGCTGCTATTGCAGTGTGTTAAATGATCTTTACACCTCCTTGATATTATTATCATCCCCTTTTTATAGATGAGGAAAATGAGACTGAGACAGGACAAAGGATTTGCTTGGGTTCAGACATGGGAATGCAGATATCTTTTCAAGACAGTGATTTCATTTCTGTTGAATATATACCCACAAGTGTAATTGCTGGATCATACAGTAGTTCTATTTTTAATTCTTGGAGGAACCTCTTATTGTTTTACCATAATGGCTGAACCAATTTACATTCCCATAAGCAGTGCACAAGTGTTCCCTTTTCTTCACATTCTCACCAACACTTCTCTTGCTTTTTTGACAGTAGCCATTCTAACAGGGGTGAAGTGGTACCTCATGTGGTTTTGGCTATGACACTAAAAGCACAAGTAACAAAAGGAAAAACCAACAAGTAGGACTACATCAAAACAAATACAAATTTTTATCATAGTTTTATAGGCTTGTTTCTTCTTGGTGAAGAATCTTTGAAAAACTTTGATGTGCTTATCTCTAAAAAGCAAACTTAATTTGGGCAATTATTTGGGAATAATATTCATTATGTGAATTACAGTGATGCCTATTTTTTCATAACAAAATGTCTGCTTAAAAAGTTTTGGCCGTTGCCACGTCAGCCACGCTTGGTGCCAACAGATTCCCTCCACTCACCGTGCAGAGCTGATGGTCCCACCACGCTTGCCACCACCACTGCCGGCACGACAGAGTAAAGGAACATGAGGGCCTGGAATCTGCTCATGTTCCCATCAGTGTTTCCCCATTAACTATAAAGACCCAAGGTCTAAAGCATCCAATGTCCCAGAAAAAGACTGATTAAAGTAACTTCTTGGGTGGACCTTGAAGATGGCAGAGAACATGTGGAAATCACCTTCCTCCCCACAAATACATCAAAAATACATCTACATGTGGAACAACTCCTACAGAACATCTACTGAACGCTGGCAGAAGACCTCAGACTACCCAAAAGATGCCTGAGGGCAACCTACACAGAGAGGTGGGGGCAAGACCAAAGCTGAACCCCAGGAGCTGTGCGAACAAAGAAGAGAAAGGAAAATTTCTCCATGCAGCCTCAGGAGCAGCAGATTAAATCCCCACAATCAACTTGATGTACCCTGCATCTGTGGAATACCTGAATAGACAACAAATCAACACAAAATTGAGGCAGTTGAATTTGGGAGCAACTGTAGACTTGGGGTTTGCTGTCTGCAAAGGACTTGTTCCTGATTTTTATGTTTATCTTAGTAGAGATTTTAGTGCTTGTTATCATTGGTGGATTTTTTAATTGGTTTGGCTGCTCTCTTTATTTTTTATTACTTTTTTATTTTAATATTTTTTTAATTTTAATTATTTTGTTTTATTTTGTTTTTTCTTTCTTTTTTTCTCCCTTTTCTTTTGAACCATGTGGCTGGCAGGGTCTTGGTGCTCCGGCCTGGTGTCAGGCCTGAGCCTCTGAGGTGGGGGAGCCGAGTTCAGGACCTCCCGGCCCCACATATTATCAATCTGCAAGAGCACCCCCAGAGATCTCCATCTCAACACTAAGACCCAGCTCTACCTAATGGACAGCAAGCTCCAATGCTACACACCCCATGCCAAACAGTTAGGAAGACAGGAACACAACCCCACCAATTAGCAGAGAGGCTGCCTAAAATCATGCTAAGTTCACAGACACCGCAAAACACACCATTGGATCCAGCCCCATTCACCAGAACACAGGCACAAGTCCCCTCCACCAGGAAGCCTACACAAGCCATTGAACCAATCTTAGCCACTGGGGGAAAGCACCAAAAACAATAGGAAATACGAACCTGCAGCCTGAAAAAAGGAGACCCCAAACACAGTAACTGAAACAAAATGGGAAGACAGAGAAATATGCAGCAGATGAAGGAGCAACGTAAAAACCCACCAGACCAAACAAATGAAGAGGAAATAAGCAGTCTACCTGAAAAAGAATTCAGAGTAATGATAGTCAAGATGATCCAAAATCTTGGAAATAGAATGGAGAAAATACAAGAAATGTTTAACAAGGAATTAGAAGAACTAAAGAGCAAACAAACAATGATGAACAATACAATAAATGAAATTAAAAATTCTCTAGATGGGATTAATAGCAGAATAACTGAGGGAGAAGAATGGATAAGAGACCTGGAAGATAAAATAATGGAAATAATTACTGCAGAGCAGGATAAAAAAAAAAGAATGGAAAGAACTGAGGACAGTCTTAGAGACCTATGGGACAACATTAAACACACCAACATTCGAATTACAGGGGTCCAAGTAGAAGAAGAGAAAAACAAAGGGACAGAAAATATTTGAAGATATTATAGTTGAAAACTTCCTTAACATGGGAAAGGAAATAGTCAATCAAGTCCAGGAAGTGCAGAGAGTCCCATACAGGATAAATCCAAGGAGAAACACACCAAGACACATACTAATCAAGCATCAAAAATTAAATACAAAGAAAGAATATTAAAAGCAGCAAGGGAAAAGCAACAAATAACATACAAGGGAATCCCCATAAGGTTAACAGCTGATCTTTCAGCAGAAACTCTGCAAGCCAGAAGGGAGTGGCAGGACATATTTAAAGTGATGAAAGGGGAACACCTACAACCAAGATTACTCTACCCAGCAAGGATCTCATTCAGATTCGATGGAAATATTAAAACCTTTACAGACAAGCAAAACCTAAGAGAATTCAGCACCACCAAACCAGCTTTACAACAAATGCTAAAGGAACTTCTCTAGGCAGGAAACACAAGAGAAGAAAAAGTCCTACAATAACAAACCCAAAACAATTTAGAAAATGGTGATAGGAACATACATATCGATAACTACCTTAAATGTAAATTGATTAACTTCTCCCACCAAAAGACATAGACTGGCTGAATAGATACAAAAACAAGACCCATATATATGCTGTCTATAAGAGACCCACTTCAGACCTAGGCACACATACAGACTGAAAGTGAGCAGATGAAAAAAGATATTCCATGCAAATGGAAATCAAAAGAAAGCTGGAGTAGCAATTCTCATATCAGACAAAATAGACTTTAAAATAAAGACTATTATAACAGACAAAGAAGGACACTACATCATGATCAAGGGATCAATCCAAGAAGATATAACAATTGAAAATATGTATGCACCCAACATAGAAGCAACTCAATACATAAGACAAATGATAACAGCCATAAAAGGGGAAATCAACAGTAACACAATCATAGTAACAGACTTTAACACCCCACTTTCACCAATGGACAGATCATCCAAAATGAAAATAAATAAGGACACACAAGCCTTAAATAATACATTAAACAAGATGGACATAATTGATAATTATAGGACATTCCATCCAACAGAATACACTGTCTTCTCAAGTGCTCATGGAACATTCTCTAGGATAGATCATATCTTGGGTCACAAATCAAGCCCTGGCAAATTTAAGAAAATTGAAATCATATCAAGTATCTTTTCCAACCATGATGCTGTGAGACTAGATATCAATTACAGAAAGAACTGTAAAAAATACAAACATATGGAGGCTAAACAATACACTACTAAATAATCAAAACATCACTGAAGAATTCAAAGAGGAAATCAAAGAATACCTAGAAACAAATGACAATGAAAACAGGACAACCCAAAACCTATGGGATGCAGCAAAAGCAGTTCTAAGAGGGAAGTTTATACCAAAACAATCCTACTTCAAGAAACAAGAAACATCTCAAATAAACAACCAAACCTTACACCTAAATCAATTAGAGAAAGAAGAACAAAAAAATCCCAAAGTGAGCAGAAGGAAAGAAATCATAAAGATCAGATCAGAAATAAATGAAAAAGGAATGAAGGAAACAATAGCAAAGATCAATAAAACTAAAAGCTTGTTCTTTGAGAAAATAAACAAAATTGATAAACCATTAGCCAGACTCATCAAGAAAAAAAGGGAGAAGACTCAAATCAATAGAATTAGAAACGAAAAAGGGGAAGTATCAACTGACATTGAAAAAATACAAAGAATCATGAGGGATTACTACAAGCAATTCTATGCCAATAAAGTGGACAACCTGCAACAAATGGACAAATTCTTAGAAAAGCACAACCTTCTAAGACTGAACCACGAAGAAAAGGAAACTATAAGCAGACCAATCACACGCACTGAAATTGAAACTGTGATTAAAAATCTTCCAACAAACAAAAGCTCAGGACCAGATGGCTTCACAGGAGAGTTCTATGAAATATTTAGAGAAGAGTTGACACCTATCCTTCTCAAACTCTTTGGAAATATAGCAGAGGGAGGAACACCCCAAACTCATTCTACGAGGCCACCATCACCCTAATACCAAAACCAGACAAAGAGGTCACAGAAAAAGAAAACTACAGACCAATATCACTGATGAACATAGACGCAAAAATCCTCAGCAAAATACTAGCAAACAGCACATTAAAAGATCATATACCATGATCAAGTGTGGTTTATCCCAGGAATGCAAGGATTCTTCAATATACACACATCAATCAATGTGATACACCATATTAAAAAACTGAAAGATAAAAACCAAATGATAATCTCAATAGACTCAGAAAAAGTTTTTGACAAAATTCAATACCCTTTATGATCACTACTCTGCAGAATGTAGGCATAGGGGGAAGGTACCACAACATAATAAAAGCCATATACGACAAACCCACAGCAAACATCATTCTCAATGGTGAAAAGCTGAAAGCATTTCCTCTAAGATCAGGAACAAGACAAGGTTGTCCACTCTCACCACTATTATTCAACATAGTTTTGGAAGTCCTAGCCATGGCCATCAGAGAAGAAAAAGAAATAAAAGGAATACAGATTGGAAAAGAAGAAGTAAAACTGTCACTGTTTGCAGATGACATGATACTATACATAGAGAATCCTAAAGCTGTCACCAGAAAACTACTAGAGCTAACCAATGAATTTGGTAAAGTTGCAGGTTACAAAATTAATGCACAGAAATCTCTTGCATTCCTATATATTAATGATGAAAAACCTGAAAGAGAAAGTAAGGAAACACTCCTCTTCACCACAGAAATAAAAAGGATACAATACCTAGGAATAAACCTACTTAAGGAGACAAAAGACGTGTATGCAGAAAACTGTAAGACACTGATGAAAGAAATTAAAGATGATGCAAACAGATGGAAAGATATACCATGTTCTTGGATTGGAAGAATCAACATTGTGAAAATGACTATATTACCCAAAGCAATCTACAGATTCAAAGCAATCCCCTTCAAACTACCAATGGCATTTTTCAAAGAACTAGAACAAAAAAGTTCACAATTTTTATGGAAACACAAAAGACCCTGAATAGCCAAAGCAATATTGAGAAAGAAAACTGGAGCTGGAGGAATCAGGCTCCCAGACTTCAGACTATACTACAAAGCTACAGTAATCAAAACAGTATGGTACTGGCACAAAAACAGAAATATAGATCAAGGGAACAGGATGGAAATCCCAGAGATAAATCCACACACATACGGTCACCTTATCTTTGTTAAAGGAGGCAAGAATATACAAGGAAGAAAAGACAGCCTCTTCAATATGTGGTGCTGGGAAAACTGCACAGCTACATGTAAAAGAATGAAATTAGAACACTTCCCCACACCATACACAAAAATAAACTCAAAATGGATTAAAGAACTAAATGTAAGGCCAGACACTATAAAACTCTTAGAGGAAAACATAGGTAGAACACTCTATGACATAAATCACAGGAAGATCCTTTCTGACCCACCTCCTAGAGAAATGGAAATAAAAACAAAAATAAACAAATGGGACTCTAACGAAACTTAAAAGCTTTTGCACAGCAAAGGAACCCATAAACAAGACAAAAAGACAACCCTCAGAATGGGAGAAAATATTTGCAAATGAAACAACTGACAAAAGATTAATCTCCAAAATTTACAAGCAGCTCATGCAGCTCAATATCAAAAATACAAACAAACAAATCCAAAAATGGGCAGAAGACCTAAACAGACATTTCTCCAAAGAAGACATACAGATTGCCAACAAACACATGAAAGGATGCTCAACATCACTAATCATTAGAGAAATGCAAATCAAAACTACAATGAGGTATCACCTCACACCAGTCAGAATGGCCATCATCAAAAAATCTACAAGCAATAAATGCTGCAGAGGGTGTGGAGAAAAGGGAACCCTCTTGCACTCTTTGTGGGAATGTAAATTGATACAGCCACTATGGAGAACAGTTTGGAGGTTCCTTAAAAAACTAAAAATAGAACTACCATATGACACAGCAATCCCACTACTGGGCATATACCATGAGAAAACCATAATTGAAAAAGAGTCATGTACCACAATGTTCATTGCAGCTCTGTTTACAATAGCCAGGACTTGGAAGCAACCTTAGTGTCCATTGACAGATGAATGGATAAAGAAGATGTGGCACATATATACAGTGGAATATTACTCAGTCATAAAAAGAAATGAAATTGAGTTATTTGTAGTGAGGTGGTTGGATCTAGAGTCTGTCATACAGAGTGAAGTAAGTCAGAAAGAGAAAAACAAATACGTGTAGTATTCTAACACGTATGTATGGAATCTAAAATTTTAAAAAAAAAGGTTCTGAAAAAGCTAGGGGCAGGACAGGAATAAAGATGCAGACCTAAGAATGGACTTAAAGACATGGGGAGGGGAAAGGGGAAGCTGGGACGAAGTGAAAGAGTGGCATGGACATATATACACTACCAAATGTAAAATAGATAGCTAGTGGGAAGCAGCCACATAGCACAGGGAGATCAGCTTCGTGCTTTGTGATCACCTAGAGGGGCCAGATAGGGAGGGTGGGAGGGAGACGCAAGAGGGAGGAGATATGGGGATATACGTATATGTATAGCTGATTCACTTTGTTATAAAAAAGAAACTAATACACCACTGTAAAGCTATTATACTCCAATGAAGCTGTTAAAAATTTAAAAATCCAGTCTTAAAATAGGAAGGCTACTGTGACAGTGTCAATAAGTAAATATGTTAATTTATAAATGGAGAAAGGTAAATCTGAAAGCTGAATATACTAGGAAAATTTGCTTTCTAGTTCTGTCTCCGCTCTATGGATGTTCAAACTATGTGAGGGGTGCAGAGTGGGGATCGAATCACCACTGTCTTCTGCCAACGGGGGAACCTTCTAAAATACATCTTCTAATAGAACTTTCTGCGATAATGGAAATGTTCTCTATCTGCTCTGCACTGTCCTGTAAGGGTAGCCACAAGCCACCTGTGGCCGTTGAGCTCTTGAAGTGTGGTTTTTGTGACTGAGGAACTGGATTTTCCATTTTATTTGATTTTCATTCATTTTCATTTAAATAGCCACGTTTAGCTAGTGGTTACTGCACTGGGCAGTGCAGCTCTACAAGATGTATTCAGTATCACTTGAGCAAGAAATTGCACTGTTGCTTTCATGCTGGGAAGTCGACGGCCCTGGAAGATGCCCAGCCTGTGAGAAGAGCACAGCTCTAGAATTTTTCATTAGAAAATGGCCTCAGACTTGCCTGTATCAAGTACCTATGTAGTGTATTCTCTTGATCAATGTTTCCCTTGATCAATGTTCCTCTTCCTCAAAGTAAAATGATAAAGGTCAATTTTCTACTCTTCAGGTGGGAAATGGTAAAAAACAAACTAGTTAATAATTAAAATTTTTCCAAAAGTTACTAATGACTCTATAGGTTTCTGTAGAAGAGAATAAAACTTTTTATATAAAACACGTTAAGAAGACAAGAACATTAAATGTTTATAATCATTTACACTTGGGAAAACCTTTTCTTCAAAACCATGACGATACTGAACATCTCTGCCATAACGATATAGAAATGTTGAACTAAAATGATTTAATGTAACATTACAGATAACTCTCAGCGAGGGCCTGAGGCATTTATGGCAAGTCAATGGCAAAGGTATTGCTTCCTACTTGGGGACAATGAGATCATCAGAGGAGTGTTTGCCCCATGTCTTCATGTTCAAAGTATTGTTTTAGGTGGCATAGGGAAAGAAAAAAACACAACTCTTGAAGGCAGAAAGCCAAAAAGATGCGAATCTGTGGCCTCACTTTGAAATGCTTCCCTAAAAGCCTGTTCTAATGAGCCAAGCAACGATAGCTGGCCTCCACGCCTCCTGCATGCATAGCAGACATTGCTAATGAAATGTACCTTTTTTTTCCTGGTGATGGTCTCAGCACAGGGCCACACTAACAGTCTATGGGGATTGGCGCTTGACCTGAAACCTATTTTCCAACTCCTGTGCTTCTGTGCATATCTTGGTCTTTCTGAAGTGTGTCATAAAAGTAGCAAGGTCTCATTATGTGTTAAATTGTGGGTGAAAATCTCTCTGGAGAATCTGGGTACACTTTATCAAAACACTTCAGAAGCAAAATTTTGTTGTTGTTTTCCACAAGTTGTTTCTAAGCAGGCATCCCACCTAAGCTCCAGAAACAGCAGGCATTGTGAGTTGAATCAAGGAATTTCTAACCAATGGAAGGTGGGGGGGGAGGGAATCTATGAAGTGAGGTTTTCAGAATCAGTAAAACAGAAATGTTTTTGCTCTTAAATCTCTGGTGCCTGTAAGCTTGGGGAACTTCAAGGTAATATTACTATAACAATTTTTTTTACAGAAGAAGTGGTAATTGAAATTTGCTACATGCAAGGATAACTAAAACTCCATCATTTCACACTCTCCCATCCATGCCTGAGGATTCTTGGGGGTAAATAGATTTCTTGGAAGCAGCCACTGACTATGGCTAAATTACATCTTACCAAGTAAACTCATTGGCTTTTTAATTACTCTGCTGATGTCTACATGCTGTAGCCACTATCTCACACTGAAATGATATTGATTTGATTTTTAACTCTGATGCACTAAGAAAAAAAAGGCAGAGAGTATATTTTCTTATTTTTTGGTCTGTACTTCCTTACTTAGGAGCCAATTTTTAAAAGTACAGGTATTTGTTTATTTTTCAAAAATCTGTCTCTACTGTAAGTTGTCAATGTCTGATATTTGCTTTAGATGGTTCTGTTTGTGTACAAGCAGTGGAGTGAGAGTCACGTGACCACTGTCCTCTATAGAATCTTCACAAAAACAAGAGGCACATCTCCAGACAGCAGAAACCAAATGTTTAAGAAAAGAAAACATTCACAGGTATAAGTACCCATGCACAAAATTATATTAGGATATAAAACCAAGGGAAAAGGATGTTGTCCTCATTCGGTATGGAGTCCTTTAAAATTTTGCAGCAATTTAAGCACAATTTAAATAGTTGATTTTCTTTAAAATAAGAAGTAATTTTATCTCAGGTTGACAGCATTAGAAATATAGTACTGTTTGCTCTTGGAAGTCACTGCCGTTCACATGCTTGTCAGGTGCCCTTTGAAATAGTTTCTGATCATCTTTGCTGAGAACTTCATTTCCTTTTTGGTGGCCTATTTAGTCATGATGTAGTGTGCTGGCAAAGCAAAACGAGGAATTAGAGGCAACTAATTGCATAATTAAAGTCAAAAACCTCAGGTAATTTGGGTCAACTAAGGTTCTGGGTGTCAATTATCCAGACAGTTATCTCAACCCTTCATTCCAATAGAGTGACCCTATTTGTTGATTATCCTTAATTAATAATAGTACCAGATCTATTAGTTATAACTTTTTAATTTGCTTCTATATGTTATATATCATTCTGACTCTTCAGGTTTCAGTTTCAAAAAAGCCAAATTCTTGGATATTGACCATCATGATGTCACATAATTGAATAATAAATAATTTTATGTCAACTAATTGCCTGTTTATTACCCAAGTCTTATGCATAATGAAGCAGAGAGTCCTAGAAAGAACCACAACCCTCTCAATACTCAGGTCAAATTTTTGTTGCACAGCCGTTAACAAGTTGGGTTCAAAACTGAGGTTTTTCTCCCTCATTATAGCATAAAAGTCCCTTCACAATCTGGCCCCAATTTACCTCACATGCTCTATATCCCACCAATCCCCTGCCCTCAAGAATCTAAAGCCCAGTTATTCATGAGAAGCTTTGCACTATTTTCTAAACAATTCACGCTCATGTCTGACTCTGTGCTTTAGCAGCTTGGACCACTCTCCCCCGCAGTAAACTTGTATTGATGCCTTGACACCAAAGCTTCTATGAATCTCCCTTTTTCTGCTCCCTTCACACTTTGTCCATATCTCTGTTATCTGGCTTAACACACTGACCGTTCAAGTAGTCAAGTCCCTCTCCTCTACTTCACTGTGAACATGTCAAAGGACACAAAGCAGTGGCTAACTCTGGGGAAACATCTGATGAGGAAGCCTAGGATGAAAAGATGATCTAAGGATGGTAGAACACGAGTCCTTGGGGAATAGCAAGGAACTGGGCTATTTGGCACTCTAGGGTTCTTGCATTTGCTTCATGCCGAACATGAGCTTTCTACTGAACCCTGGGCTGTGCAGCGCAGGAATTTCTCCAACATTCTAGTTGGACCTTAATCACAAGGCTCTCTGTAAATTAGACCATTCATACACAGGCACAGCGAACTGAAAAGTGACATGAAGGAATCCATACCTGTTTAGAATGAGCATTATTTAAGCCAAGGGGAGGAAAAGCATGAGTTGAACTCTAAAAAATGAAACCTTGACCCCAAACTAATTCATCTAATGTAGACCTACTGCTTTGTACCAGAGGTGAAAACAAGCTAGATCCTGTGAAATAGAGTTTCTCTCCTTCCTTGGTTCCTGGGGTACCAGCAAGCAGCTAGAGCACTTGTTACTAAGACACTTCTCCACTTGAGTTCTACTGTGAGACTTTATACAACTTACTGTTTTTCTACATTTTTGATAGAATTTATTTAACAGAGTGGTAACAGGGGAAAAATATAATCCACTAATCACATTTTTGTGATTTCTTTTGCAGTATGAATTATATATCTTCATGATTCAGATGGCTCTATCTCCTATGGCATCAATCTATGTGGACTACATCACAAGGTACTTCGAATGCAGGTAAATTTCCCTGTAACATAAATTAAAGAAATTAAAGAATATGTAGCACGAGCTAATTCAAAAGAAGTTACATATGATTTTATTTGTCTGCTACATGGAAATAAGGAATGTACGTCATTACACAGGATACTTCCAGAATTGAATTATGACTCACTTAAACAGCCTCTCATTAAAAGTGAATTGCAAAATATAAGGATGACGTGGAAAGTTTGGGTGCTCTTCCTGTCTGTATTTGGGGTCCAATATTCAGCCATTATTTTCTCTTCCTCTCAGTAAGACAAGTTCTAAAAATTAAGTGCTGTATGAGCCGTTACATAATTGTCCTTTTACAACTGGCAGAGACACTACCCCCCAGTACATTCCTCTGTGAAGTAACTCGGGTTACCTTGGCTATGAAAAGCAGCTCAATCGAAGCACATTCCACTCTGCAGCCAAAAGGCCAACAAAGAAATACAGAGTCCTGGGAGGGTCCCTATAGCAAATTAAAATTCAAGGATTCTTTATGAAGTGTTGAAGGTTTCCAGTCATCTAGATGATATTGGCGAAGATCAGCACAAATTGTTTAGAAAAATAATGCAGAATGTTCTTTAGGCTATTACAGAGTTAGGGTGTTTCTGATGTGACAGATTTTAGTATTTCATTGGTGTTTCAGGTATTCATCTAACCCCAACACTTAACAGCTTAAAATGAGAACCATTTGTCATTTCTCATAATTTTGTGGGTTGATTGGTTGGCTCTTCGCTGATCTTGGCTGGGCTCTCTGTGCAGTTACAGCTGGTCTGGGTTGGAAATCCCAAAGTGGCCTCACTCACATGTCTGGTAGTTAGTGATGACCGTTGGTTGGTGTAACCAGAACTCTTTAATTTCAGGGTTCTACCCAACCTGGTGGTCTCAGGGTTCCCAGGAGGTGAAGGCAGACTCTTCAAAATATCTTGAGACCTAGGCTCTGGAACTCATACAATTGTCACTTTTGCTACATTCTATGGGTCAAAGCAATTTACAAGGCCAGCCCAGATTCGACAGGGTGGAGAAATAGACTCTACCTCACAGTAGTACTAGCAGCAGCATTCCATTACAAAGGGGCAGGGACACAGGTCGGCATGATTCATTAGAGGCCATTATTATAACGATCTACTACAATAGGAAATTTCATAAAGGGAGTTGATCTTTATTGTGTTAGGTAAGAACAGTTTCTACCCACCCCTCCAAAAGGAATGTTAGTTCTGATTTTAGAAAGAACTAACACGAAATAAGAGACTAAATTTTATGTATGTGCTTTGTCTGCAATTTTCTGAAATCCACATTTAAACCATGTTACTTAAAACTTGCTCCCAATGTACTAGAATGGTTCCACCTACACTGAGGAGAACGTAAGATGCTGTGGAATGATATTTTATACCATGAGTTACAGAAACCTATTACCCTGGACAAGAATACTCAGATGGCATCAGCCTTAGATGATGACAGGGGATGTGATGTGGAGACATTTTACCATAAAGAATAAACTGAAGGTAGAGGAGAAAAACTTCCAAAATTCAAAGTTTTAATGATTTTTCCTATATAATATTTATTTATAATGTTTAACTTTAAGAGGATGGATTTTTAATAAATTATCCAAAAAGTCTAGTAAAGACCTTAAAATGATAGAGAAGAGGTGCAGTTTTTGTGCCCATCTTTTGTGGTATCAACAGTTACATGTATCGTGACAAGAAAATAATCCTTAAAACAATTAACTGACCTAACTTCTGCAATGCAGAAATGATCAGGCTTTCTTTAAGTAAAAAGTAACTGATAGACTACTGTACAGAGCACACAGTAACACATTTTAGAGACGGTCACTTAAGTAAGATGAAACCATGTCTACCGAGTTTCTAAATTATGTGACTTTACTAATATAATATATAACACTCAAACAATATTGCATTTTACACAGACCAATTATAAATCCTTTTAAAATAGACTAGTACACTAATCTCCTCATTTTAAAGCATCAAATATAGTTTTATATATACTTTTCAACTTTAAAACAATAGAAAAACAACTAATTCTAGTTAATCATGGGAATGTCCTTCTTTAACTTTTGGTGACATGAAAGGAAACAGGTTGCTGGTAGTTAACACTTAAATTTGTATTTGATTTGCCTTATTTTCAATTTTCTTCATGTCAAATGTCAAATAATTATACATTCCAAATCATCAGCTAGAATAATAATCTCACTTTTCAATTGTTCAGTTATTCAGGAAACCAATTTTTATTGGGTACCACTCTTAAAAAACACTGTGTTCAGACCATAGGACAATGCAAGATAAACATCACCATGCCAGAGTTGGCACAGCTACATTGTGTTTAAAACTGCTCACTAACATTTTTTCATCTTTAACACCAAAGTTTAATTGAGAAATTCAACTGAGTTGAGTTGTGAAACTGAATTCAGTTGCTACTTTCCTATTATAATCCCGTACTCTCAAAGATATATTTCCTATGCTCCTTTCCCTCCATTTTCTTTCCTAAAAGTCAAATCTTAAAGGACAGTTCAAGCCTGAAATCTGGTAATAATCAATCAGATTAGAGACCTGCTGTGCCATTTTTTAAGAAATAACCGATGCAGAACTCATGGAGCAACTTTGTGGGTTGCAAATTATTTTCTGTGAAAATAATTTGTTCCCCCAAAAAAGTGGTTTTATACATACACACCTGATGTTACTGGTCCCACTTTCTTCCACCATGCCTGAGACATCACCACAATACCAGCTTTAAGTAGTGGCCACAATTCCTTTATAAGGTCCTCTTAGGTTTTATAAAGCTAGGAATAAAATCTGTGTGCACAGGACTACATTTTTATCTCTGCAAGTTTAAACGGCCTATAAAGGAAAACTCAGACTCAATATCGTGATTTAAATAACTGAATTAGCCAGGCAACACACACACACACACACACACACACACACACACACACACCCCAATTGTGTCATTTAATAAGGGCTTGGTATTGTTTTAATTAAGGAAAGCAGAGTTTATGAAGCCTGACCGCTTCATAGCGACTAAATGGGGGGGGGGGTGACACAATTTTAGGGATACTAAAACACTTATTTAACCAAAGAATATTAAAATGCTCACCCAAAAAAGGGGAGATATCATCCCCAAAGTCACTAGGCACAGGATGCTATCCTTCGTTCATGTAACCTACATAGTTAGCAGAACCCCAGAGGTTCTAACTTTCAGGATGTGAGACTAAGGAAAATGAAACTACAACTAATTCAAAAGAAGGCAAAGCAAAGGGAAGCCTTGTGCAGTTGAAGCCAGAGCAAGATACCCAAACTATGGGAGAAACGCAGAGGGTGATAAAACAGAGATGCCAAAGATAAATGTCCATGTACACTAATTCATTTACAGCCAGCCCCGTGCGCCAAAAGGCGTGTCCTTCCCTCTGCAAACCTCACATCTTCTCCAACACTCGCAAGGCTGGACCCCACCTCGCTGATGCCAACCTGCTCCCAACCTGCTTGGCCACATAGGCCCATTAGCTCCAGATCAGCAGCAACAGGTGTCAGAGCCTGTCACTCAGTCCATGACTCTTCTAACTAGTTGCACATGTCAGGGCACTCCATCCCTTCATCCTCTGTGCATTGTTGATTGTTCAGCTCCAGCCCAGTTGGTCTCCCCCATGCCCATGACCACACCGTGTTCATTCCCTTTCCCAGCCCCTGCTACAGTTTTATCTCCCTTGATCCAAATCCAGCCTTTCCTTTAAAGTTCAGATCAAGGACCCTCAGTCCCATAAGCGTTCCCCAGCCATCTGAGACTCTGATGCTTTCCCTCCCTAGTCTGAGCTCTGTCAGTGCTTTCAGTCAGAGTCAGACCATTAACACTTGAGTTGCTTCATGACTACTAGACCAGCTTGAACTTCTGTGATTGTAACTTCTGAGGCATGAGGCTGTGACCTCCACCACACCTGACACAGGCCCACCTCCAAAGAAACTATTTGTTAAACATTTATTGATAAATGTTTAAAGTGACTCTTGATAAAATGACTCTTAGCCTGTATTTCAGTTTCTATGTCAACTCCAATTTCCCCTTCAAAGAACCCTTCATGATTAGAGCAATGAGGTTTAGAATCAGACTTCTTATTTTCTACCCAGGTGTATATAAATAGCTAGTCACAAACTTAAATAATAACAGTGTTGCCATGAAAGCTGTCATTATCACCAATTAAATAAATGTTTACAATGCATATACATACCTATATGCTCTAAAGGGTTAATGTTCATTGAGGGGGTTTTATAGTTCATTAATTGATATATTGCATACTTTTATCTAAATTGTTAGTGTCCTGCTTAGTCAATTGAAACATACTGCTTTAACATTAAGGCTGCAATCCAGACCTCAATTTCTAGTGTATATTCTATTCAAAAATGTAAGTCCATGCCACTCTCTCACTTTGTCACAGCTTACCCTTCCCCCTCCCCATATCCTCAAGTCCATGCTCTAGTAGGTCTGTGTCTTTATTCCCGTCTTACCCCTACGTTCTTCATGACCATTTTTTTCCCCTTGGATTCCATACATATGTGTTAGCATTGTAAAGCAATTATACTCTAATAAAGATGTTAAAAAAAAATGTAAGTCCTTCTGCACAGAGCAGAGAGAATTGCCTTTGAGATATTTGCAACTCACTATGCCACATGCTCAAAAACAGGGACCACAAATCCAGTCCAATGACTAACATAAATAACAAACGTTGCAATAAAATACACTAGTCAGAAGGGTATACAGTTGGGAATTGAAGCTATATGACTTCCTTAGTAACAGCTCTGACTTTCATTTTAGATTGAGTGTCACATCCACATTCTCAAATATTTTTATTTTTAAGAAAGAAGAAGCTACTGGGGAAAATGGGAACGAAGGGGGAGTTAATTAGAATAGCCAGATGATTGTCAATAGAAGGTAAGTCATATTTCAGTAAGCTAAGTTTTTAGTCTGAAAAAGAAGCCATGGCATTTTATATTAAGACTTAATCATGGGGCTTCCCTGGTGGCTCAGTGGTTAAAAGTCCACCTGCCGACGCAGGGGACACGGGTTCGTGCCCCGGTCTGGGAAGATCCCACATGCCACGGAGGGGCTGGGCCCGTGAGCCATGGCCGCTGAGCTTGTACGTCTGGAGCCTGTGCTCCACAATGGGAGAGGCCACAACAGTGAGAGGCCCGTGTACCGCAAAAAAAAAAAAAAAAAAAAAAAAAGACAATCGTGAGCCAATGAGCATTGCAGTGAGAGTAATGGTTCAGAGGGGGTAAGGTTTTGTTCTTCCAATTATATAATAGAAATAAAAAGTGGATTCATTTAACTTAACTTACAGTATGTGCATTGTCTCCTAACCTTTAGAAATACTACTCATTCAAATACTCTCACCTTCTCTTACTACCCACAGTTTGGGTCTGCAAAGAAAACTCATATGAGGGTGGCTCAGCTAATTGTATCAGTTTCTAGTTAATTTATCATTATATTATCTGGTGAGACTTCCAAAGACATCATTAATTAGGTATCATGCAACTAAACTAGTATAACCATTAAGCAGATCAGAAAATAAACATGTTGTAGAATCACTGATATTATCATATTAATACGTAGAAAATCTCAGTTTCCTTACAAACCCAAATTCTCTAATAACCATCTACAAGAGGACAAAGCTTAAAAATATATACATACATTTCATTGCTCATCAGGCATGCTGCTTACTATTTTTAATCTACCCTAATTTCTTTTAAATCCTGGGAAATAACTCAGATTTAGCAAGTAAGTGAACAGACCCATAAACACTAAGAAGGAGTTCCAAAGAATGCTTAGGGCACAGAAGGTGAGATTTGAATAGAATTTGAAAAGAAGCAAAAGGCCAGAGAAAAAGTCAAAGGACATGAGACAGTGAGTTCTTCCAAAATGGAGAGAATAACTTGTCTGGAGCACTTTGGTCTCCCCTGAAGAGAATTCTGAGAGTAGTGGCCAAGGAAGAGTAGGGGTGGGGGGAGGGGAGGGGGATTGTAACAGCAGGAAGTAATGATTAAGGGCCAAATACAGATCTCAGTGGCAGGAGAGTCAGGTAAAGATAAATTCTAGCATCATTTCTAAAGCAAATGCTTCTTTCTTCCTTTATACATGCTTATTCATAAGCATAAGACCAGAAACGTTGCCAAGATATTTGACCTTGGATGTGGTGTTCTCAGGAAACATCCTCAGGGAGTTCCGACCACCCACGCCTTCCCTCATAAATGTACACAGACCTCCAGGAACACAAGCACACTGGGCACAGATTGGAGTCCCATGGGTTCAGGAAAAAGGTTTGTTTCTCTCACTGACACCTTTCCTGATTTGAGGTTCCTCCTCCTTAAGTCTACCAATGTTTCTGAAACAAGGCTGTCACATTTCTTTGCCCGTGTTTTACTTGTTTTCAGGGGCATTGATAATAAAAGTCATAGGGGAAAAATATATGGTTTGTAAAGAAATATTTTAAAGTAGTGTGGATGGCTCCATGTATATGGTTAGTGGATATGGGTTAAAAAATAAACAAAACACTATGCTATTTCATAAAGATACATCCAGGAGCCTGGTCCTGATATAACCTATGCCACTCTGAAATAAGTCAATATATAAAGAGGCAGTGACATTTTTAACCACATATGCTAACTAGGTCATCTAATAATGATGACATGATTCCAGTCATTCAAGAGTATCATCTACTCATTATGATTCAAGTTATGGTCGATGACATTGATATAACTTAGAAGAGTATAAGATAGAGGGAATATTTCATAATAAATAGACCAAGAATGATTCCCCTTAGAATAGTAAAGATACAAATTGCTTTAGTTTTCATTTCCATGGTGCCAAATTTGTATTCCATGTGAGGGTCTATAATTGATGATTGCTTACTTGTCTGGGTGAAAAGGGATTTAAAAAAATAGATTATTATTGTCAAGGTTGTTTGTGTTAGTAGCTAAAATGGTAAGCAGCACCCCAAAGTCTTTGTAAACAGCACAGAGATATTTTTCTTTTTAAGGAAAACAGAAAAGCATTAGGCAAAAAGTTGCAAGCCAAAATGCTCCACATCATTGGGCTGACTTACATGGTTCACAGTTCTTCTTGGAACAATGACTGTATCAACTAACAACAAACAAACTTCATTGCATCCATCCAGGATTAGTCCTAGATTTTCTCAAGAGCTTTACAGGATTGAAGACTTTTTTTTTTTTGCGGTACGCAGGCCTCTCACTGTTGCGGCCTCTTCCGTTGTGGGGCACAGGCTCCGGATGCGCAGGCTCAGCGGCCATGGCTCATGGGCCCAGCAGCTCCACAGCATGTGGGATCTTCCCGGACCGGGGCACGAACCCGTGTCCCCTGCACCGGCAGGCGGACTCTCAACAACTGTGCCACCAGGGAAGCCCAAGGTTGAAGACTTTTGATTCATTATATTTTTTTTAGTGTACAGAATACCTGCAGTTCTTCCACATTTTGGTCTTTTCTTTTTTAAAAAAAAATTCCGAAGTTGGTTAACAAAAGCATCTCGATGTTGCTATACTTAGTAAATAATTTAAAATTCATAATGATTACTTCCATATGTTAAATTCGCCTCTTCCCCAAATTCCCAATTGCCTCTCATTATCTTAGATAGTCCTATTTCTAAATTTCTCTTGATGTGTTGTAGATACTATTATGTCCTACTTTTGAGAATAATTCATTATCATTCTGTGTATTGAAGTATTTATATAAGCAAAGGGCTAATCACATTTAGTTATAAAAACTAGGAAGCTATTGTTGTAGTGAGTATTCATGTTGATCTCTAACCACATAAGGGGTGTGTGTGCGTGTATGTGTGTGTGCACGCGCAGGCGTGTGTGAACTAAATACTGGACAAATCCTCAAATAACTTTTCCAAATACTCAGTAGGTTTATTTCTCACACTATGAAAATACTATCATTTTTTAAAGGTTAATTTTGAAAATAATACTAAACTCTGTAGTGACTTTTCTTACCACCTGGTATTTATCCATTACAACAGTGCTTCTCAAACTAACTATGGTTTAAAAAAAAAAAAAAAGGAAATCTTTTTTTTCAAATTTCCAATCCATGATGGACTAATACTTTCTTAAAATACAATAAAAGTAAATGTTGCAATCATGTCTAATGATTATGAAAGTTTCTAAATGCTTGTTCTCAATGTCTGTATCATCTCATTGCAACCAACAAACAGCAGTACTGCTTAGAGCTTGATGTGTGGTACCTAAGAGGCAACTTCTAAGTCTTCCTCAAATGGAAGGCATAGAATTCTGTTTTTAGAAAACTGGATTAAATGTTATAGAAATACTTCAGTTTATTTTTGTGAAAGCAGAAAAACATCCATTTTTTTTCCTTCTGGCATGCAAGAATAGAGGTTGATGGTTGAGAGAGAATTCTGTATGCGTGGATGGGGAGGGTAGGAGGGAGGGAGACGCAAGAGGGAAGAGATGTGGGAACGTATATGTATGTATAACTGATTCACTTTGTTATGAAGCAGAAACTAACACACCATTGTATTGCAATTATACTCCAATAAAGATGTAAAAAATAAATAAATAAATGCCAAAAAAAAAAATTAAGGTGGATGGGATTTGGAAGAGGTAAGGAGGGGAATCCACTGAACTTTGGCAACTGTTTAAAGTAGCAGGGCACAGGGAGCAGGGGAAGGTATGCCTCAAGTTGTATGGCATAGTTTACTGACACCAGTAACAGATACTTACAGGGCAACTTTATTTGGGTCGTCAATAATATTCCTAAACAGAACTTTTTTTTTTTTTTTTTTTGCGGTACGCGGGCCTCTCACTGTTGTGGCCTCTCCCATTGCGGAGTACAGGCTCTGGACGTGCAGGCTCAGTGGCCATGGCTCACGGGCCCAGCTGCTCCGCGGCACATGGGATCTTCCCGGACCGGGGCACGAACCCGTGTTCCCTGCATCTGCAGGCGGACTCTCAACCACTGCGCCACCAGGGAAACCCTAATCAGAACTTTTTAAAGCTACATTTACTATTCACTAAGTTAACTCCCATATTGGTTGGATTGCAGTAGACTATTACTGATAAAAAACATCTGATTAAATAGTAGATTAAACAAAATAGAAGCTTATTTTTACTCAGGTAGAAGTTGTCATGATAAAAAAAAAAAAAAGTTGCTGGTAATTAGTTCAGTGATGCAAGGATATCTGTGCTGAGACCTCTGGATTTCTTGTCCATTTTCTAGTGGTCACAAAATGATTACCACAGCTCCAGCCATCAAGTCTGCATACCAGGTAGGGAAAAGAAGGAAGTGAAGAAGAGGAAGAGATGGCACCATTATCAGCAAAGTAGATGGCTTCCATTTACGCCACATTGGATGGAACATGTTAAATGACACTCATAACCACAGGGAGGCTGGGAAATGTAGGTTTCTTTAACAGGATTTGGCCTGAACCAACAAAAAAGGAAAGAAGGGAAATTAGATAGGCAACTAACAGTGTCTGTCATATACTCCAACCCTGGCCTGACCCAGGAGGAAGGTAAGTAACAATTATTTAGCACCAACTCTTTTTTCAAGAATTGTACGAGATGCTTTGGTTGCATGATTTCATTTCATACTCTCAATAACCCTACAAGACAGGTATCATAATCCCCGTTTAACAGATGGAGACACTGAGTTTCTAAAAGTTTAAGTGACGGTCACATCATTTAAATGGCACATCCGTAACGCAGAGCCTGCATTCAAACCCTGTGTTTCCCCACCGTGCCAATCAGAGTTAGCCTGACTCTGCCTGAGCAGAGTTTAGAGCGAAGTGAGTTGGTGGAATTTCCCTCCATTTAACCCTTAACTACAGCTCATTCACTCTGAGTTTCTTAATCTGAAGGTACAAAAATATATTGAGGATTATGTGAAGCTTAATACACATTTTAGATGACCTTATAAGCAAAGCTTACTGGAAGTATAAGTTACACATAGATGACTAAAGCAAATATAAAAGTCTGATGTATCACAATATCATTAGGTAGCTAAATACAAATATAAGTTTTATTTGGGTCTTAAGTCTCTACTGGTCCATGTCTGAGCTGTCCTAGATCTTGGTCTGATTTGCATTTGCCTGCAGGGTAGCAGAGCACCTCCAGTTCCCTCTCCTGGACAGGTAGAAATATCTTAAATTCTTCTCCCACCTGTGTTGCAGGGGGCTTATAGTTCACACTACTGCAACTGCCCAGAAATCCTCACATGGGCTTTGTGTAGATGTCCTCTGAGATGGTTCATTTTGTATGTCAACATGGCTAGACCAAGGTAACCAAATGTGTGATCGAATGTTATTCCAGATGCTTCTGTGAAGGTTTGTTTTAGATGAGATTAACTTTTAAATCAGTAGACTTTGAGGAAAGCGGATCACTCTCCAAAATGTGGGTGGGCCTCATCCAATCTGTCGAAGGCCTGAACAGGAAAAAGACTGACCTCCCCTGAGGAAAAAGGAATTTTGCCAGCAGACAGCATTTGGACTTGAACCGCAGCATCAATTTCTCTGTAGGTCTTCAGCCTGCTGGCTGTCCTGCAGACTGGGGACTTGCCAGCTTCCACAATCATGTGAGCCAAGTCCTTGGGATAAATATTAAAATAAATTTCTCAAGAGATGAAAGATAGGTGTTAGATAGACAGATAGATAGATAGATGATAGATGATAGATAGATAGATAGATAAGGTGATATACATCCTACTGTTTCTGTTTCCCTAGAGAATTCTCACTACTACACACTCTGATGCTTCCACTTTCCTGTCTCTCTCTCCCCTTCTCTTTCCTTATTTTACTTCTAATTTCCTTCACTTGGATACTTTGTACATTGCAGTACAAAGTCTGTTTTCTCTCAGGGTAGGAAAGTATTTATATCTCTCTTTAAACCCCTTTATTTATGTGGGAAAAGATTAACCTACAACCAGGAAGATCACTCCACACATTTCTTCCAGACCAAGGATAAACACACACTCACATTCACACACACACACACACACTCACAATCAATCACCCTTGTTTGTATTGCTTTCTAGCTCGTGTCCTGGTTGGTTTTTTCCCAAAAAAGAACTGGTTTTTCCCCAAAAAAGAACCGGTTGGTGTTTCCCCCAAAAAGAATAGGCCACAGCAAGGATTAAACCTCCCCCTGGCATATCAACAGAAACGCTGTCAAAATATTCTCAATCGCTTACTATCCATTGTACAGTTATTTTCTATGTTAGGAAAATAAGAGAAATGGCCTTTGGGGCTCCCTCTGACAAACAGGAGCTAGAAAGCCAGGTCAGAGTACCTACCCTGTGGGCTTCTCCATCCAAGTCCAGCTGCTTCATGCTGCTGTCATGTGCCCTCCTGAACACCTGTTCCAGAGAGTGCTGTGCACCTCGATGGCTCCCTGCTCTCAGTTCCCAGCACTGCAGACCTCTTCTGCCCCTGAAGGAGCTGACAAGAGCTCACCTCTTTCAAAAAGCAACTGAACTGGGCTTCCCTGGTGGCGCAGTGGTTGAGAGTCCGCCTGCCGATGCAGGGGACACGGGTTCGTGCCCTGGTCCGGGAAGATCCCACATGCCGCGGAGCGGCTGGGCCCGTGAGCCATGGCCGCTGAGCCTGTGCATCCAGAGCCTGTGCTCTGCAATGGGAGAGGCCACAGCAGTGAGAGGCCCGCGTACCGCAAAAAAAAAAAAAAAAAAAAAAAAAAGGCATCAAATCCCAAAGGAAAAGTAGTCTTTTGTAATCAATGTCACATCACCCTCATCATCAGTAGACACTTGCTGAAGGTCCACCAGGATCGGCTTGGTGCTGGGCCAGCCAGAGAGAAACAAGGACATTATTCCTGACCTCCAGGAGCTTAGAAAAGAATTAGGGAGAGAGAAAACATGTGTTGCAGTGATTAACACCGAAGCTCTAAAGCAAAGTGCAACCACGGAAGCACAAGAAAGAAAATACAGATGAATAATGTTCAATCTCAGGATGAGGAAGGTCTTACTAGGCATGATGACAGAGACAGAAACCATTGCTAATAATATTTATGACCATCAGTATACTAATAATGACAATAATAAAAGTGGTATACTGTCAGTTCTAGTTCACTCTGGGCAGTCACAGCCCTTCCAGCCCTTTGCTCCTGAGAGCAAAGGCAAGGAGTCAATCTAAACAAAAAGGAGGGCAAATCACCCAGATCGTGCCAACGCCAGTGCATCCAGGTGACATCACTACCTCGTCCTGCCTGAGGTTTCTAACGTAACAGTGTCAACTGAGCAAAAGATCAGGGGGAAGAATCCTGAGTACAGAGCCTCCCAGAAATGCTCAGCCAGACCTGCTGATTTACATATTTATTCAAAACCAAATCCACCTCCTCTGCTGTCACTTTTGATTCCAGGCCACTTCTACCTTGGAGTACCGCCTTCGAGGCAACCTTGATCAGCCTGGGCAGTCCCTCAGTGCTGCCAGTGGCCTTGCCCCAAATTGGCTCATAAAATCACCCCTATGTATAACTGTGATATTGTGATTTATAAGAAATACATATTTTTCAGACAAACAGCCTTTGTCCCAGTTTCTGGCACAGTGCTCCTAAAACCCTTGGAATTTCCTAAGTGAGGAGAGCTATTGAGGAGTCTTTTGTTATGTTAATGAGGTGACTTTTGGAAAGCACCTAAGGATGGGACTGGTTTCCAACGGAGCCCTGTGATTCTAATAATCACCATGTGATTAGAGGGTTGGAACTTCCAGTCCCACCCCCAGACCTCCGTTGAGGGGAATGGGGCTGGAGACTGAGTTCAATCGCCATGGCCAATGACTTAGTCATGCCTATGTAATGAATCCTCCATAAAAACCCAAAAGGAGAGGGTCTGGAGAGCTCCCAGGCTGGTGAACACGTGGAGGCATGGGGAGAGTGACTCGCCCTGAGATGCCGTGGAAGCTCTGTGCCCCTTCCCACTTGACACATTCCTTGCCCTATGCATCTCTTCCAGCTGACTATTCCTGACCCTTTTATAATAAACTGGTGATGTAGTATGTAAAATGTTTCTCTGAGTTCTGTGAGCCCCTCTTGCAAATTAACCATACCTGAGGAGGGGTTTGTGGGAACCTCTGACTTATAGCCAGTTGGTCAGAAGCACAGGTAACAGCCTGGGCTTGCAACTGGTGTCTGAAGAGGTGTGTGTGTATGTGTGTTGGTGGGGGGACGGCGGCGTGCAAAGAAGTCTTGTAAGGCTGTAAAATCTGATGCTCTCTCCCGGCAGATAGTGTCAGAATTGAGTTGAATTCTTGGACACACTCCTGGTGTCCAAGAATTGTTTTGTTATACGGAACCAACCCCGCCCATGTTGGAAATTGGGTATCAAGAAAATAATCTTTTATCATAATATGGGGCATGTTCTGAGGTCCCAGATTTTCTTATATGAAGCCTAGACACTTCTTCCTAGGAGACAATGCTAGCTGGTTTTCTCCCAAGTGTGTGCAAACCATTTTTTGCTCCTGTGATTAGAATGTTCAAAGTACCAGAGGTTTATTTTCTATTACAGTTTATCGATGGTATTAAACTGACCTCTCTGTTTTCCACTTTCCTTGTACTTTTTTGGTCCTGGTGGTTTGTAAACTTGTTTTTCCCCAGATAGTTAATTTTACTTATTTCTAAAATACTATTCGAACTTGAACTTACAAATACATTTTCTTTACAATTTTGTTTGTCACATTTACTCTGCAGTAACAGCAACAATAATTGTTAATACTTATTGACTTATACATTTACTGTGCCTGGCGCTATTCTTTCCATGCATTATTTAATGTCCATAATGAGGTAGGTGCCACTGTCCTCCCCATATTACAGGGAAGAAAATTGACACACAAATAAAGCAAATGACCTGCCTGAGACCACACAGGTAATAAGTGGCAGAGGCAGGATTCAAACTTAGGCAGTGTGATTTGAAAACTTAAACACTGCACTGTACTGGAAGGAAAATGTTGACACCTAAAATTACATAAATATCTATCACCTTCCTAATGCCTAAAACAATCACAGCAACACCATGAATAAACTTACAAGATGGGCAACAAACTGAGAGAAAACGCAATATCTATTTCAAATAATGTGTTAACATATAACAGAAATGAAGCAGGACCCTATGATCCTTCCCCACCATGTCCTCTGACTGCCTTTTTGTCTGTGGAAAAACTTTAGCCAAAGAATAAGTTTAATCAAAGAAGTGAGAAAATGTAAAAACAAAGGAAAACAGTCCAACAAAACTAAATAATAATAGTTTAGTCATTAAGCAAAGTCAAGGACCTTTAGTTCCTCTTCATGGGCTGCAGATAATATCCTGAGCCATATCCTGTGAGCTGTCTTATAGATACTGAAATCCCCATTAGGTGGAAGAGGTTAACTACATGATGACCAGACTGAAGCCATCACATAAGCTGCCACAATTCAGAGAACTGGCCTCAAAGAAATGGAAACAAACCAACCCTGGAACTGAAGATTAACTGTACCTAAAACAATCAAGATGACGCTGGTCAGACCACCAATGACCAACTTCAAGATGACTCAGAGCTGACTGTGCTGTTTCTATATGTAGCCCCCACCCTCTGCCTACAAAAACTCTTGCCCTCTGATTGTCAGGTGGGGGGAGCCGGCCTTTGGACAGAAGTCTGCCCTCCCACCACACACACCCCAGTTGCTGGCATCTGAAATAAAGCAGCTTGCTTTCCACCAACCTTGCTTCTTTATTGGCTTTTGAGTGGCAAGCAGTTGGATCCCCACTTCCCATTAGATAACAAGCTCTTATATATGAAAAAGAGCTCTTATAACATATCAAGAGCTCCTGTCTACAGGACATAGGCAGAAATGGTAATGGGCAAATCGCAAAAGAGAGCCCAAAAGGTTCTCAGAGTTTTGACTCTACCACCTGCTCTCTCAAAGCCCCAGACCCAGTTCTTCAATTGCCTGCCCAGTATTTCCACCCACACATCCCAAAGGCATCTCAAACTAAGATGCCCGAAATCTGGATCCCTGGATCTCTTCCAAGTGTTGCAAATTCCCTGTGAGGTTTCTACCATCCCTCTTGCTACACAAACTGGAAACCTCAGGCTTCTTCTGGACATTGCCTGCCCTCACCTCTTGAACTTCATCCATCAGCAAATCCTGGTTCTTTTGCCCCTCTCTCTTCTCTCAAGTCTAACCCTCTTCTCCACAGTCCAAACCACTGTCTCTCACCACACCTTGTAACAGCTTCCACCTGGCTCTGGCATCTACTCAGAGCCTTCTAATCCATTTCCACAGTGGGTCCATACATGTAAAAATGCAAATCCCACCCTGTCATCCTCTTCCCCACTCCAGACAAGTCACTTCAGTGCCTGCCCTTTGACTCAGGGTCCAGCTTCTGGTCCACATGACCGGCCTCACCTACCTTTCTGGTCTCACCTTACCCTCCTGGCCCTTGCTCCCTGCACCCTGGTCACGCTGTTCCTCAGTCCCCACACCGCCCTGCTCTCCTGATGCCTTTGCCCTGCTGGGAGCCCTGCTGGCAGCTCTTCCTCCAGGTGTTCCCCTCAGCCAGGCTGATTCAACTCTTCCATAACATCTCAAATAAATCATCCATCCCTGGGGACGCCTTCACTGAGCTTCTTGACTGAGCTGACTCTCCCTCAACCCTTTTCTCTCACAGCCCCATGTACCTCTCCTTCAGTGCAGTGACTCCAGATGAAATTTTTTATTTGACTAGTCACTTCATTAATGTCTGGGTCCCTGTTATGAGTTGAATTATGTCTACCAAAAAAAATTGATATGTGGAAGTCCTAAATCCCAGTACTGCAGAACATGACCTTACTTGGAAATAAAGCCCTTGCAGATGTAGTTAGTTAAAACGGGGTGACGATGGAGTAGGTTGACCCCTAATCCAATGAGACTAGTTTCCTTGCAAAAATATATCCATATGAAGACAGAGACACGGGGAGAACACCACGTGAAGATGGAGGACCAGGTGACACATCTTCAAGCTGAAGAGCGCCAAAGATTGCCAACAAAGCAACAGAGGTTAGAAATAGGCAAGGAAGGATTCTCTGACAGGCTTCAGAGAGAGCTCATCCCTACCAACACCTTGATTTCAGACTTCTATCCTCCAGAACTGAGTTAATACAGTTCTTTTGTTTTAAGGCCACCCGGTTTGTGGAAGTTTGTTGCGACAGCTCTAGGAAAGGAATACAGTATCCCGTCAGACCCTAAGCCCCTTAAAGGTGAGAACTCTTTTTTTCCTCCTTGTTGCTTCCCCGGGTCACAGCACAATGCCTCCATGTACTAGTCATTTAATAGATAACTGAAAATGAGTGAAAAAATAAGCTAATAAATAAATGAATGGCAAGACCTTAAATGTCACTGATAAACAAAGTGAAATAAAACAACAAATTCATTGGCAAAGATCAAAATGTTGTTAACATCTTAGTTTTCATCAGAATGGGAAATGGACAGGCACAGAGAGTTCTGGTGAGGGTTGGGGAAATGGGCACTCAGATCCTGCTGCTAGCAAAAAAAAAAAAAAAACTGGGACAATCTCTCTGGAAGCTGTCATATACATTTCCAGCCTTTCAAGAGCTTATACACGTTGAGCCAGAAATTATATCTCTAGGAGTTTTTCATAAGGAATAATGTTGCAAGTCCAAAAGGTATACGTACAATGATGTTCACTGTGGCTGTTTATTTAAGACCAAAGATTTAAAAATATCAGAAACAAGCCAGAGACCCAACAACAATGGATAACTTGAGTCAATTACAGTTCATCTACATTATGGAATACTATGAGGCTGTAAAAAAGTAATTAAGATTTGTATTCATGGATACAGATAAAAATAAAGGCATTTGCTAAACAGCTTATATAGTATAGTTGAATTTTTAACAAAAGAATATATATTAACATAAAGTTAATTTTACAGAATAAATGCAAAAATATTAACAGTAGCTACCTCTAGATAATGAAATGACAAATGATTTTTAATTCACCCATTATAGCTTTTTCTTCTGTATGATCCAAGATTTTTCAGTAAGGCTGTATCCTTTTCATAATCAAGAAAAAATAAAACTTTTCAGAAAGGTAATAGTATTATTAAGTAATACTAATTACTTACTACTAAGTAAGTGGTAATAGCAAAGTATTACGTATTAAGTGTGAAAGAAATGACATAATTCACGAAGCACAGGCATCATCCTCTGTGCTTTCTGGATTCCAGTGTTAAAAATGCAAAAATGGTGATACACTCGCTCAATGTGGGATTGTTATGCCAATTCAATTAAAAAAGGCTCAAGGAAGCTCCATACTGTTCTCCATAGTAGTTTTACCAATTTACATTCCCACCAACAGTGTAGGAGGGTTCCCTTTTTTTTCCTTAAAAACTCAAAATAGAGCTACCATGTGATCCAGCAATCCCACTCCTGGGCATATATCCAGAGAAAACCATAATTCAAAAAGATACATGCACCCCCAATGCTCATTGCAGCACTATTGACAATAGCCAGGACACGGAAGCCACGTAAATGTCCATTGACAGAGGAATGCATAAAAAAGATGTGGTACATACATGCAATGGAATATTATCCAGCCATAAAAAAAAAAAAAAGAAAGAATGACATTTGCAGCAAAAAGGTGGACCTAGAGACTGTCATACTGAGTGAAGTAGGTCGTACAGAGAAAGACAAATATACGATATTGTTTACATGTGGAATCTAAAATAATGGTACCAACGAACTTATTTACAAAACAGAAATAGAGCCACAGATGTAAAAAACAAACTTATGGTTACCGGGGGGGAAAGGTGGCGAGGCATAAATTGGGAGATTGGGATTGACACATACACACTACTATATATAAAATAGATAACTAATAAGGACCTACTGTATAGCACAGGGGACTCTACTCAATACTCTGTAATGACCTATAATGGGAAAAGAATCTGAAAAAGAGCGAATATATGTATATGCATAACCGACTCACTTTGCTCTACAGCAGAAACTAACACAACATTGTAAATCAACTATACTCCAATAAAAATTTTAAAACCGTTTTTAAAAAATTAAAAAGGGCTCAGGAGCCAAGAACTGGGCCCAGCGCTTTCTCGTGGGGTCAATAGCAACATCGCCTGCAAGTCGCAGGGAGAACCTGAAGAGAGATGGCCAATCCCCCCCCCAGAGGCAGCGGCTCACTAAGCAAGGGGGAGATAACTGGGATGCTTGCTTTTCTAACCCAGGGATCCAAGGCTAGGGACGGGAAACAGGCCAGGGAGAGGGGAGAAAAAAGCCCATTTCTCAAAAGTTTTATTATTAATATCATTGCCAATTTGTCATTATATACTTTTCAGGCCCCCAGTTGGTCTTCTTGGTCATAACAAAAGGTCAGAGCCTATTCTTATTGCTTCATGAATACAGAATTCAACAAATGGACACTGGTGAACTGTCAAAACCCTGCGAACCCCAGTGGCTCCTTCTTACATGTGTGTCTTTGTTATCCTGGGCACGTTCTCCCAGGCCTCAAAGGGACGGTAGTGTCGCTGCAGCTGACAACGGCCAGAGCTGCTGGCTGTGGAGTCTGGACCTTGCCAGGACTCAGCCTGGGACAGCAGGAGGGGCTGACTCTCCTGGTCATGTGGCCGCTGCCTTTGTATCCCCCCAGTTCCTCACAGTAGTGCTTTCTGCACTAAAGGGAAATCATTCTCTCCTAACACTCGCTGAGATGAAAATAACACACCGGTGCACCAAGTGCCCTCAAAGGGGCATTTCGGCTGTGCCTAAATTAACCCACAGCCAGAGAAAGAGTTTCTTCTGTGAAACCTTCCCACGTGAGGGTGTCACAAAGGCTGCCTTCGAATAGAGCACCTCTGAATGCTTTATCTGGAACGTGGGTCTTCCCCTCCAAAGGAAAGGAGTGGCCGGCTCTTACTCTTTGCATTTTAATCTCTCCTCTGCTAACATGCCCAGATACAGTGCCTTAGGTGCTCCATAAATATTTGCAGCATTGAACTGAAACTCATTTCTGGAATTTCTTTCTGGCTTTGATGTGAAGTGCATCTCGGACAAAATGAAAAGAAAAACTGAATTGATCCAGAAGAGACATTTGCCCCTTGATAGAAGGGCAAGAACCAGTGTGAATTTCTGTCTTGCTCCCTGTTCCTGGTGAGCGAAGCTGCCCTGACATCTGCCTGCTGCTGTCGTCCCCTCGGCCCCCCCCCCCCCCCATGCTCTCTGCTCTGTCCTCAAGAACAGCCAAGTGCCCGCTGGCACAAAAGACAGAAAGACTTTGATCTCTCCGTCTTCACCATGAACCGAGTTCTCCTCAACTCTGTCTCCGGTTTCCAGTTTCATCAAAAGCCATCGAGCCACGATGGAGGGCTGTGAGTGTGTGTGAACATCAGGCTTGGCAAAGCTGACGTGAGCCGGCGTCTGCCTGTGAAACCCACGCTCTGATGCCTTTTCTTATTTTTCATATCAGATTTTCAGAGTAAGCTATTTAAGATTCAGCTCCCTGTTTATGCCATAAACAGTTGCATTCCTGACACCTTTCCAGAGGATGGTTCATTGCAGTGCCCTTTTAGCAGAAGGCCCTGTAGCCTAAGCGATTTTGGTCACGATATCAACTGCACTGATTAAATTAAAAGGACACTTGTGAGGTTCTTTGTTTTTTCCTCCTTTGTTTCTTAGCTCCAATAAATAGACTAAATTATCTGTGTCTGAAGGAGGAGGTGATACTGGCCCCTTGGCTTCTTCCTCTATTACTCTGATTTATTAGAAAACAACCTTCATTCCAAACAGTGTCCTTCATCCAACTAACAACCTCATAGCACCAAAATTCTTCTTATAATTAACCAATAACTATTACTTCCCCCTAAAGTCACCCCAATGAACGTACTAGCCCTGTGTACTTCCACTGTCTTCTCAGACCTCATCTAAATCAATACCAGAGAGCAAAAAAGGTTGTTTTCCAAAGCACTGGGTTATTTACTGGTAGTTCTTTGTGGCAACGTCCCGTAGCTTGTCGAAGTGCAGGCCTGAACTCGGCCAGTTACCACAGGTGAAACAGACCAGTGCTCCCAAGGACAGTTTGATCAGGTTGGTTTCTCCTTGCTATTACCTTTTGGTTAGAATTTCACAGGGCTTAAATCAAACAGCATCTCCTAGGGACTACAAGCTGTTACTTTCTCTGTGAGCACAGAGGAAAGGGCAGGAAAATGGCGCTCTAATCAAATTCAGACTCCACTCAATTGACAGTCGGTGGGTTTTGGGTCTGGACTGTCTGGGTCTGGACTGTTTGCTCAGCTTCAGTGTTAGGCCCATGGATAACGGTGGCCAATAAAGCGTAAAAGCCTATGTCTTGTGCCATTGCTTCTTCTTCTTATCCGGAGGGTCCTGGAGAATCATGGAGAATAATGTCATTAGTAGGAATGTGCCGTTGTACAGGAAGGATAAGAGCAAAGAAGACAAGTTTATTTCTGCAAATAAGTAACTTAAGTACAGCTTAATCCAGCAGCCCAGTGGACCATCGAAAACCCTTTCGCTCCAAAAGCAGGAGCAGTGGAGTCAAGAATTAGAGCTAATTGAGAGGCAGGAAAATGGAAAAGTTGTGTGTGGCTTAACCAGTATATCTGAGTCAACACTGTATCTCTGCCAAAACATTTCATGTGTGGCCTTTCAGAAGTTTTTCAGGAACATCACTGTACCATGCAAAGAAACATGCTTTGATTTTGCAGGCGGAGAGTACAGCCTTGGGGGAGGGGAGGAGCTTCAAATAATATAGAAGAGAGAAGGTTGAGATGTGTTATTGTTACCTGTAACAATAGAGTAATGATAACACTGGCTACCGTGTGCCGAGGTCTTCCGTTAACGTGCTCAGTCTCTGCAGGCAGATTCTGTCTAATCCTCACAGCAATCCGCATGAGGTGTGATCTGCTTTTGTCCCCCACCTTCCAGATGAGGAAACTGAAGCGGAAAGAGGATAAATAATTGGCTCAGGTCACACCACTGGGAAAGGGCTGGGCCAGGAGCTGACTCCAAAGGCATACAATGAGTCACCACCCAATATTTTCTTGGTTATGTCTTCATTCAAAGGGAGTTCTCAGAAATGAATGTTTTAGTGAAAAATTCTTTTGGTAGGAGCATTTATTGCAACCCTATCAGCAAAAATATTGGCCGGGAAAAGTGTGGGGATGAACCTAATCTATAGGTTTTTGCTCTCAAGAGACCATGAGAAAATACGTTGCCCTGGACCCCTTCCCTCTGTCACTGTGACTGTGCATGTTTATCTCACAGTCTCCTCTCCTGACACCTTCATCTTCTCTCCACTTCTTTCTCTCAGAAAAATTACTATTGTAAACTTTACATATTGTTTTATGTTCAGCATTTAAATGGAGAGGAGCATGTTGGTAGTGATTGAACTTTCCTCCCCAGGGCAGCCTCTCCTTAGATTTCTCCCGACGTTTCTCTGAGGCTCCCACCCACTCTTCTTGTTTTATTATTTTCTCTACCACACTGTTCCTTGCTCTTTCCCTTGTTTTTCTCTCCTGAAATCATGGCCCCCAGAGACTACATACACTTTGCATTCATTAAGTTGATCTCTATTTTACCCATTCTCCTCTGCCCATCCCAGATTGTTTGTTTCTTTGATTTTAAAATTACATGTCTGGTATGAAATCCATCAGAGTGAGGTGTCCAGAAACTACATATGTAAGGTTATCCCTTCTTTAAGTACATTTCCCATCATATGGAATTCTTCCTGAGTGGGTCTGTTCCCTCTTTCTCTATTGTTGTTGTTATTTTTGTTGTTAATTTAGTGTTTTTCTTCTCCTTATTATATTTGCAAATTTGAAAGAAAGAGGGGAAATGAGGAGGAGACTTATTTAAAAAAAGAGAGACACCGAGGATATTGGAGGGTTAGAAAGACAGTTTCTTGGGCAATACCTGATAGTCCTGCTTTTCTCAGTCTTCCCTGTCCCGCACTTAACCCATCTTCCTGGCACCTCACACATTCAGACAGAGCACTAGGTATGATCCAAAGTGTCAATGAGCTGATTTCATAAATAAACTCCTCTACGTTGAGATATGAATGAATGTCACAAATGGACCACAGGGGCAGAGAATTAGCCCTTGGTCCTCTGTATTCTGCTTTGCTTTATTATCTAATGCCAAGTAATAGTGTCTGTGAGGACAGGAATTTATCCAGGTATAGGACCTTGGAAGCACAATTCACTTGTCTCTAGGTACAGGCTTCTCCTTAATCATCTTCCAGATCATTCCCATAAATGATTGCCTTGGCCAATTCTAAAATACTGAATTCAAGCAAAGGACCAAACCATTCCTCCCACCAAACTGGTCTTCTATGCCCCATTCACAGTACTTTGGGGGACAATTAGTACTTTAAGCCTGTAGAATGAGTTCACCACACCTATTCCTAGTCAGGAGATCCCCTCCGTATCATTGTGGGTATTTACCAAAAGCCAAGAACCCAGTTCAGTTAGAAAGTCTCAAAAAATTCTTGTTCAACCATGGTTTTAGTCTCCAAAGTTGGTTCCCCAATGAATCATGCCCCCTGGAATTTGTATCCTTGTGTAAATCCCCTCCCCTTGAATCTGGACTGCCCCGGTGACTCATTTTGGGCCAGTAGAACACAGCAGAGGTGATGCTGCATGGCTTCAGAGACTAGGTCATAAAAATACCTGTAGCTTCATCTGGGTGTCTTGGAATTCTTATTCTGAGGAAAGCCAGCCATTAGGTAAGAAATAGAATAAACTTTGAATAAGCCCAAGCTAGCCAGATCGAGAGGTTACATAGAGAGGCATGCCCGGCCAATCTTGGCTGGGCTGTTCCCACACTCTCAGCAGAAGTGCTGGACATACAGGTGCCATCTTGAACATCCAGAGCATGTAGGCGACTCAGTCCCAGCCTGACTGCACCTGTATGAGACCTGGAACACAATCAATCCAAAAACCCACGAGAGACCACAATAAATAATCGTTTTAAGCAACTAAGTTTGGGGATGAGTTGTTACACGAAACAGTTAACTAAAACATCTGCCTTTCATCAGAGCCAGTCCCCAAACCCAACCTGGACTCAGAAATGACTGTTTCCCTCCAAGGGCTCCTCTCTGTCCCATAAGGATTCATAGCATATCGAGGTCCACACTGGGAGCTAAGAAAGAACCCTGTGGAACTCCTCTATAACAAGGCAGAAAAGGTCCAAAAGGGGGCAATTACAAGATACAGTAAGTTAGCCTCACTGATCTGCGCCTTTTTTTCTTTAGCCAATGCCTAAACCAATAGCCTGAGAAAAGGTACATAACAAAATATCAAAAAGTCAGTCAAAGATTTTGAGAGAAACAAGTCAATATAGAGATTTCATGATACCCAAGGTTTTCTCAGTCCAGGTTAATAACTCTCATTTGCAACTCATTTGCATCTTTAGAATATATGATTGCTTGTTGAGAGCCTCACCATCACAAATGGAATGCGAGCTCTTCGTTTGAGACATCTGACCACGTTGTGCCTTCTGCCCTTAAGAAGGTCAAGATGAGAATCCTCCAGGTCTTTTATAAAGCTGGTTGAATATATCTTCTAATCCCATTTTTGGTCAGGGGTCAAAGGAAATCTGCAGTGATCTAGGAGGGTCTGATTAAAGATACCATATCTAAACAGCATCTTTGTTGTATGCCCTACACATCAGACTCAATAAATTCCTGCTCCAATCTAATTGTAGAAAAGAAAATATTTTTCATATATTGATTACCTCTGTAAATAAATGTGTCTATTGTGAGTGGTCAGAAAGTGAGACTTCTATAAACCAACGTGTTTTTTTGCCTTTGCTTGTAGAAAACAGAGCCAATGTAATACCTGAAACCCCGATGTCTTCTCCCACCTTGAGAGAGTTGATTTTATCCTGAAGCACTATACCAAGTTTAGTCTGTAAACTCTCTCAAGCACTGTTGAAAATAGGACAGTGTCCAAGTTTAATACATTCAGTAGGCTCTAGCTACCAGCCCATCAGCAAAACAAAATCATCTAAAAAATGTTGATGCTCTGTGCACCAGTACCAGTGCTAGATGGGTATTCCTGGGGCTCCTGACTATTCATAAGGTCTTAAGGACACCTACTGAAATCTGGACCCGATGCCTCCACAACAAGGTCTCCCACTTCCATCCTGCTGCATCGCTGATTGTCTTTCAAACAAAACACTTTTTAAATGGGAGGGGTATCCTCTACATATTTACAGCAACAAAGTTCCTCTTTCAAAATGCAAATACCTCTGTGGAGAATTCGGTCTATGAGGCTTCCACGCTTCAAAAACAGCATCTGTGATCAGACTCTCCTGGATCACTTTACTCTCTGCAAATCTCCTTTACCCCCTACTTTTTGGAATAGTATGGGAGAGGGAGAGAACAGTAATTGTGAAGCTAGGACAGCTTGCCAAGTGTATGTGGTTATCCCTTAATTTGTGTTCAGGAAAGAGATTTGGCTTGGGTGTCAAGACAGACCTCGTGATGCTGCCATGCACGAGAACCAGCCTCTCAGGGTCTGCTCCTCTGGAAGAATGAGAGTAATGATACACACTCACCAAGAAAGACAGAGTGGGCATTCAGTGAGGGTCTGCAGAAGGGTTAGTCAGGATTAAATTACCTTTGCAAATTAGCCGCTAGAATCTGGAGTTGTCTATATCAGAAATGATGCAAACATTGGGGCACAGGGATTTTCTTAAACCGTATTCAGGAATTGAATGGAGGCAAAAGAAAGTAGCACCATATATTAAGTATTCAATAATATACATCCTTTCTCTTTCTTACCAGAAAGGGTGTATACAGGTGCTTGTGCCATGGAAAAGCACAGAGCACCATGAGACTGAGTGATGGGTGAGAAAGCGACAGAGCAGGTTTGAACGTTATTGCTCTCTATAAACCAAAAGTAGCATGACCAGCATTTTCTAGTTTCAGAGGTTAGAAGAGTCTACTCACAAGTGCTCTTGTATTCTTTATATATGAAGTGCATTCCAGTGTAACTGACACTCATATATTACTACACATCTATGTGATTTTGCTATTCTTATTTAGCTAAAAAGAAATCAGGGCATGCCCCAGGGTATAACATCTGCAGCAGAAGCCCATATGTGCTGTTTATTTTTATCAGTCAAGCACTCTGTTTATAGTTATTTGCCCTTAATTTGAGCCCTGAACCAGAATCCTTTCTTTTGAAGATATCTAGTTAATTATAAGAGCACATAAACTAGAGACTGAAACACATCCCAGGAATACTATGTATGTTTGTAATTTGTGTCCAAAACAACTCAATTTACTTTTTTAAATCTAGAGGAAAAGAAGGCAAAGGCATCTATATCAGAAAAAGAGTAAACATTGGATTAGTATTTGGTGTTCTTCTTAAACTAGTCACAAATTATGACTACAATTGGGATTCCCCTCAAAAAAGAATATGTTTACCACAGATTCATCTCACTTGGGTAAAGGTTAAAATGACCACAGTGACAAACTAATGATGGAACAAAAAAGCCATCTAGCAATGAGTTTTAACTTTTGGTCTGGATGGTTTTCTGCTGAATAATGATTTCTAGTTGGTCATAATGCATTGATTCTAATTTTTGGATTTAGCACCATTTTTTAAGCCATTTTACCCTTTCAGTAGAACTCCCTTTAATTAATAACATATCATTAAGACCCTACTTTTCATTTTGCTCATTTTGTCCAAGGAGAAAAACTAGGTTTCTCCATCAGAGACCCCACCTCACTCGAGTCATGTTCTAAACATGATCTCAAATAGCCATTCCTCAACCCCGGTAGATGTCTGGACTTGCCAGACATATATCCTGATTTATTTTAGGTCTGAAAATTTAGTCCTGATTACAAGAAGCACTGAGAAAGAGTATATAATCTAAAGTTGTCACCACGACTAAAAAAATAAATTCTAAACCAAAAACTAGGGTGAGGAAAATTAAGTTTTGAAATATTTGCTTTTTTCTTTAATTTTCTAAATACTTAAATATTTTTACAATATAGAATTTTCTTAAGAACAGTCAACAGTAGGCTCATCTGCTACACAATCTTGATAGCCCCAAAATAATTTCTCGAACGTATGCAGCATGTACCTTTTTTTGTATTCTTTCCTAATCTTCACTTTACCCAGCATTGGACTCAGACAATGCACTTTGGTCAGATATTTCTTACTAAACAGTCTTGATAAAAACAAAAAAATAGCTTTTTAAAAAAACCTTAGTGTATTTTCTACTTATCATGCCACATAAAGTGATTTCTTTACAAGGTATTTTTATTTGAGGATCAAATGCGATCAAGTATGTAAAAAGACTACTTTAAGTTGCAAAATGGTCTATTGGCATAATTGTTTATCAATATCATCAGCTAATTCAGACCACTGCACATCTCCGAGCATGAGATTGGAAGGAAGAAATAAAAGTGAAAAAAAAAAAAAGATTACCTACATGAAAGTAGATTACAGCAAAAAATCCCTTGGACTTCAAGGTGGGCAGAGAGAGCTTCCGCAGGTGTTTGGGCTGCACGGTGGGTGTCTGCCAGGGACCCCCAATTACAGCTTGGGGGCACAGCCTTGACATCACACAGCCATCCTCCCCACCTGCCTCTCACCAGCCTCGGACTCTGCCATATGCTGCCTCACACAGAAGAAACAGCCTTTCCAAAAAGTCAGGAAATAAACTAAAGTGATAAAGAGCACAGAAGGGCTTTTTTTTTTTTTTTTTTTTTTCCGCTTAGGAAAAATCTCTGTGACCGTGAAAGGATAAAATGTAGAATCAGAAGAAACCAGGAACAGTGGACTATCACTAGTTCAGAAAATAAGGCCGCTGATGCAAAGTCTGATGTGAGCTACATTCAATCCCTCAAGGAAGCTGATTTTTTAAAAATAATTGTTTTCTGTAAAATTTTGGGGGCATATAGGCTTAGCACTGTGGAAGATACCTACATCAGGAAACACCATCCCGCTCAAGTTCTACTGCAGCATTCGTAGTCAGTTCTATTTCAGATTTCCCCGATTTCTCACAAACTATCAGAACTAAATTTAAAATGTGAGAGGCTGTTATAATTCAGTTCGGATGACTAGGCAGGCTGGAGGCCCAGCATCCTAAAACCGGTTTCATCGACACTTACCAAATCCACTTCCTCAAAATCGTCTCAGTCCTGCTTGGGGTTAAGCCACTTTGTATGTCTTTTTCGTGTCCCCAGGTGCCGTCTTTTCAGCCCCCTTCCTCCTCGACAGCTCTGCTGACCCCACTTTCTCTACTGAGGCTCTCAGTGAGCTTCTGTGACATGACCCCATCCGTCCCTTATTTCTGTTCTTTCCTCTGCAAATTCCTGTCTTCTTCCTGTTCCCTTAAATGGGGATATTCATCTAGTTTCCTTCCTCCATCTTCAGATCTTTCTTCATACCTTCTTTGTCAGAAAACCCATCGAATCACAGGAATCTCAGAGTTTGGATATCTGTGGATTTAACAAGCACTGCATTTTTTTTTAATCTCTATGCTACTTGGGACAGCTCTTCCCTTCAAGTGCCTCAAACATCACTTGTACGCTGATAAATTCCATATTCAAATCTCTTATATCCAACCTGTCATGAAATCCTGCCTATTATAACTCTTCAGACTTTTTGACTATCCCTTTTTCTCCATCCCCACTGACGCTGCCTTAAATCAGACCGTCTTCATTTCTCCTTCATAACTAATGTAGTATCGTCACTAGTCTCCCTGACTCCAACATTTAGTCCTTTAATCAATTCATCATACTGCTGCCAGAGCAGTCTTTCTATTTTTTTAATTTTTAAAATAAGAATTCTATACATTTAAGGTGTGTCACATGATGGTTTGCTATACGTATATATCTAGTGAAATGGTTACTACAGTTAAGCTAATTAATATATCTTCTCCTCACATAGTTATCATTTTTGTGTGTGTGATGAGAGCCCCTTAAATCTATTGTCTTAGCAAATTTCCAGTATTCAATACAGTACTATTAACTATAGTCATTATTCCGGACATTAAACCTCTAGACTTATTCATCCTACAAAACTGCCACTTTGTATCCACTATCTCCGCATTTCCCCCACTTCACCTCTGGTAACCACCTTTCTGCTCTTTGCTTCTATGTATTTGACTTCTTTGGATTCCACGTATAAGTAAAATCACACAGGTTTTTCTTTTTGTGTCTGACTTATGTCACTTAGCATAATGTCCTCCAGGTTCATAAATTGCTAATCTGATCACATTGCTTCCAAGCTTAAATTAGTCGGAGAAGCCCATTACCCACGGAATGGAGTCCAGTGATGTTGGGCATCTCCATCTGGATGTTCTGCAAAGCAGCTCAGAGTCACCAAGTGCCCTGCAAGGTCCTCCATAGCTTCTGCTTCCCTCTCGAGCTTTATCCTTTTTCTCTCCCTCACATGTGTTCCTTCCTCCAACCGGATCCCAAATAACCCAAGCTCTCTCTTGCCCCTATATCTTTTCACATGCTGTTTCCTCAGCTTTCAATATCCTTCACCTGCTTCTCTTCCTGATTAACCTCTACTTGACACCTCCTCCAGGAAGTTTTCCTGGCACGCCCCACTCTGTGTCGGGTGTCACTCCACTGTGCCGCCATTCTGCCGCAGGCATGACTCTCTTAGCCCTCAGCAAACTGTACTGCACCATCTCTCCAGCTCTTCCACAAGGACAAGGACCATAATTCCGTGTCTTTGCATCCCAAAGCCAAGCTCATCATCTGACAAACTGTTAAGGCCAGTCACTTGGTAAATGAATAAATAAGTGAATGAATTGAAGTATAATTTCATCAGCTGACCCCCAAATCTACCTCATGAGCCCTGAAATCTCCTGATAATTCCATATTTTCAACCAAACAGCTGTACATATCTACTTTGGTATCCCACTGTCACCTCAAAATTCAAGTATCTAAAAATAAATTTGTCATCTTCACTCTGAAACAAGCTCCTTTTCTGTCATCCCTATTTCTATTCCTGGCACCAGCATTTTGTCAATCAAGCCCCCTCAAAGCCTTCAAGTCATCCTGGGCTGCCTCCTGGTTTTACTTTGCGTACGAAGTTTGTTTCCACACCCAGTCAACTCCTCTTTTTAGACACATGCCCCTTCCTTTCCCAGCCCCACTGCCTCCACCTAAGCCTCTCACATTCAATCCTGAAACGTTCTCTCGTTGATTTTCCCAGGTTCTTCCCTGACATGTACGTATAACACACGATTGCCAGAGTCTTGCTAAAGCATCACTTTCATTCCATCAGGCCCTTTGCAACAGCAGTTATCAGATCCCTACTCTCTAAGGAATAAAGTGAAACTTCCGAATCTGGACTTTGCTCCACTTATAGTGCCTACACTAAAAATGCGCTCCTTGGGACAGAAACGAGGGTTCCTCTGTCAACCCACTGTCCAGCACTCTGTAGCACAGTTAGACCCCTGAGATATATTAGTCAACAGATTAGCCTGGCCCCAGCCTTCATTGGTTTGGGGAAAATGTCCTTGCAAGAGGTATTAGCCTACCTTTTCCGAAGGATTACATTCTTTCACACCACAAGAAACTTCAATTTAAATTCAATGAGTCCTCTCACTACCTCTTCAAGAGTTTTCTTCAGATGGTTCTTTTGCCTCTACATCATGTTTTCTGGGGGAGTTCTCCCGCCTAGATAACCTGCAGTCGCCTCTCTACCTACAGAAAGCACACCCACACTTCAAGTCCCACTTTCCTACATAATCGCAGCTTCTGAATCAAAGCAGAGTGAGAGCTTCCAAGATTGGCAGGAGACTCCCCTTGAATATCCAGCTGAGGACCCATCCATGAATGCGTATGAGAAAACTACATCCCGTCCAGAAAAGAGTCATGTGAAAGAATCAGAGTTAATAGTGCCCAGAGCTCATACAGGGTCAGGAATAGAGCCTGTCCCCATAGCCAGCCTGGAAAACCTCACAACTCACAATGCATTTGGTAGAACATATAGAAAGGTCTTGCTTCAGTGGTGGAGAATAATTATCTCTGAAGTGAACACTGCTCCAGACCCATCTAACAAATAAAAGAAAAAAAAAAAACAAGGCTCAAAAGGATCAAACTCTTTCCACATAATATAACTGCATCCCAGAAATACGTCAGGCTATTTTCAAGAATAGAAGAATATCTAGCACTGAATAAGTTAAAATTCACAATGGCTCACATCCAATCAAAAATCACCAGGTATGCAAAGAAGCAGAAAAATAATGACCCATAATGAGGAGAAAAATCAGTAAATCTAATACAGATATTACAATTAATATACAAAGACATTAGAAATTAAAAGACCTAAATCGATTTTGTGGGAAATAAAATTACAATGTGTTCAATGAAAAATACACTGAGAGTAGTATTAGACAGATTAGTCGTTGCAGAAGAAAAGATTGGTGAACGTGAAGAAATAGTAATTAAAATTATCCAAAATGAAATACAGACAGAAAAGAGAATCAAAACAATGAACAGAGCACTAGTTAACTATGGGACAACTTTAAGAATATAATTGGAAGACAATGCAAAAAAATAAAGAAATAATGGCCAAATTTTTTCTGAATTTGATGAAAATTATAAACCCACAGATCAAGGAAACTGACAGAACTCTAAGCACAAGAAACATAAAGATATCTTCACTAAGACATATCATAATCAACCTGCTGAAAAACAATGACAATAGCCAAATATGGAAACAACTAAGTGTCCATCAATGGATGAAGAGATACAGAGGTTGTTGTACATATATACAATGGAATATTGTTCAGCCCTGAGAAAGAAAGAAATCCTGCCACTTGCTATAACGTGGATGGACCCTGATGGTGTCATGCTAAGTAAGATAAATCAGACAGAGAAAGACAAATACTGTATGATATCACTTGTATGTGGAATCTAAAAAAGCTAAACCCATAGAAACAGAGAATAGAATTGGCTCAGAAGGTGGGGATAGACTGGGGAGATGTTAGTCAAAGGGTACAAACTCAGTCAAAAGATGATTAAGTCCTGGAGACCTAATGCACAACATTGTGATTATAGTCAACAATACCGTTTTATATACTTCAAAGTTGCTAAGAGACTAGATTTTAAATGTCACCACAAAAAAGAAATGGTAACCATGTGATGTGATGTTGGCTAATGTTATGGTAGCAATCTTATTGCAATATGTAAATGTACCAAGTCAACACATCGTATACCTTAAACTTACACAGTGTTATATGTCAATTAGATCTCAATTTTTAAAAATAATAAGTAAAGAAATAAAGAGAAATTATACTAAATCTACATAAACTCTTCCGGAATATTGAAGAGGAATAAATACTTCCCAACTCATCCTATAAAGCCAGCATTACCCTGATACAAAGCCAAAGACATCACTAAAAAATTATCCCTCATGAACACAGATTCAAGAATTTTAAACAAAATTTTAACAAACAAATCCAACAGTATATAAAAAGATAATATGTCATGACCAAGAGAGATTTCCCTTGGGATGCAGTGTTGGTTTAACATTCAAAAATCGATCAATGCAATTTAAAGACAAACAATATTAATATTATTAAAAGCTTTATTTTTAATAATTTTATTTTAATATTAAACAACAATAAAAAGATGTTTTTATGCAGAAAAGGTATTTGAAAACCCCCACCCCACTATATAATCTTTGTGAAAACTCATAGCAAACTAGAAATCAATTGAGGAACCTCCTCAATCTGATAAAGGGCACATATTTTTAAAAAACGACAGTAACATCCTACTTAGTGATTCAACCAAATGTTTTTTCCCTTAAGGTCAGAAACAAGGCAAGACTGTCTGATCTCATCACTTCTGTTCAAAATTGTACTAAAAGTACAATAAAGTAAGAAAAATAAAGGCATCCATATTGGAAAGGAAGTCTTAAAACTTTCTTATTCACAGACAATATGATGGTCTATATAAGGAATGTCTATATAGGCAATAGAATATATCAAAAAAAAATAAAAGCTAGTAAGTGGGTTTAGCAAGCCTGCAGATGCAAAATCAAAATACAAAAATCAGTTATGTTTCTATATGCCAGCAATGAACAATCAGAAATTTAAATTAAAACTCAATAGCAACAAAATTTTGAAATACTTAGAGATAAATCTCACAAAGGATGTGTGACACTTATACATGAAAAATTATAAAGCATCGCTGAGAAAAATTAAGGAATACCTAAATCAGTGCAAAGATGGACAATATTCATGAGTAGGAAGACTCAATATTGTTAAGAGGTCAATTTTCCCCAAAATGTTCTAAAGAGTCAACACATTCCCAGTCAAAATCTCAGCATGCACTTTTAGAGAAATTGACAAATTAGTTATAAAATTCACATGAAAATTATATAGACCTGAAATACCCAAAACAACTTTGAAAAAAAAGTTAGAAATCTAACACTACCTCATCTCAAGATTTATTTTACAGCTATAATAATCAAGATAGTGTGGTACAGATACAAAAATAGATAAATAGATTAATGCAACAAAATAGAGAGTCCAGAAATCGACCCCTACACAAATGCAGAAAGGCAATTCTGTAGAGGATTGATAGACTCTTCGACAAACATTGTTGGAAAAACTGGATATCCGTTTGCAAGAAAAATTAACTTCTTTCCGTATCCCACACCACGTACAAAAATTCACTCAAAGTGGATCATAGACCTAAATGTAAAAACTATAAAACTTCTAAAAGAAAACCTCTGTGAACTTAGGTTAGGCAAAGAGTCCTTAGCTACACCTATAACATGATCCATAAAAGAACGAAGAGATAAATGGACTTCATCAAAGTTAAAACTTCGGCTCTACAAAAGACTCTAAGAACCCCTGACAGGGATAAAATATTTTCAAATCTTATATCTGATAAAGAATTTTAAAGATCTCCCAAAACTTAATAAACAAACAATTTAATTTTTTAAATAGGCAAAAAGACTTGAAAAGATATTTCACCAAAAAAGATATATGGATGGCAAATAAGTACATGAAAATATGCTGGGCACCATTACTCACTGGGGAAATGAAATTAAATCACAGTGAGAGATTACTATATATAAAAAAAATTCTACAAAATGGAAATTAATCTATAGTGACAGAAAGTAGATTAGTGATTGCCTTGGGAGGAGATGCAGGGAAGATCGAGAAGGAGAGATTACAAAGGGGCAAGAGGAAACTTTAGGGAGTAAAGGGTATGCTCATTACCTTGATTGTGATGATAGTTTCACAAATGTGTACATAGGTCAAAACTCAACTAAAGATACACTCTAAATATGGACATTTATTGTTTGTCAATGGTACTTTAATGAAGCTGTTTTTTAAATCTTTAAAAAAAATGATTAGAGTATTTACTAGTCAATATGGCTCCCAGTCACCTCCGTTAGAATTATAGACCACTTGGATTGGTTTCAAGTCCTGCTGCCTCATTTAACACTGTAAGCTATGTAGAACAGAGTAAAAAAGTATCTAAGCTTTGACTTTTCAATCAGACTCCCTTCAAATCCAGGCTCTTCACCTCTTTGAATCTCAAGTCTTTCAACTCTAAACTGAGGCTAACAGAAGTTGTCTCTTAGGGTCTTTGTGAGGGTTAAATGTGATAATATCTGTAAAGCACTTAGCCAGCATGTACCATGTACTCTAAACCTGGCCAGCAATTTGGAAACTGAAGCCCAGGACGATGAAGTGACTTGCTCAAGGTCACACAACGATGTCATAGCAAGACCCTTAGAGCCATCTCACCTACCTCCAAGTTCTGTGGGTTTTTCTCCATGAGCTGTGATCCTTCAACTATATTTTGCAAAGTCAAATACATTACTTAACAACAAAAGTGAAATCAAGAGAACCACAACTAGACTATAGCACCAGGTAAGTCTAGCTGCAACACCAGAGAGTAATAGCATTGGCATCCAAAATTCTGCACAACCACGATACTGTGCAGCTGACATCGACATCATGTTGGGACTATTTATATGTGATACTTAACACAACACAGGCTTTAGCTGGGATTCATGTGGGTAGAGGTCAGAAAGTGGAGTAGTAAAACTCAGGAACTTCTATATCACTATCATGAATCCACCACCTGAGATCCAAGAACCTTAAAGGGTTTATGCACAATCTTTTAGGGCCCTAGGGACACCTTGAAATAGTGTGGAGAAAGTATATACAAGTATATATAAAGTGTATACAAGAAAGTATAGACAAGAAAGTATACATATACGTACACACTCATACATATATAAACACACGTCAGCTTTATAGCTTTATAAAATTCTTAAAGAGGTAAGGGATCTTCCTAAAATATTAAAAACAGTTATTATAAAGAGTAAGCCAATTTTAGAGATAGGAATAAGTTAGAAAAAATCATAACCATTAAGAAGTCATATTGGGCTTCCCTAGTGGTGCAGTGGTTGAGAGTCCGCCTGCCGATACAAGGGACACTGGTTCGTGCCCCGGTCCGGGAAGATCCCACATGCCGCGGAGCGGCTGGGCCCGTGAGTCATGGCCGCTGAGCCTGCGCGTCCGGAGCCTGTGCTCCGCAACGGGA
>NW_020837947.1:58267980-58292768 GCF_003676395.1 Aethalodelphis obliquidens | reverse complement strand
CAAAAAAAAAAAAAAAAAAAAAAAAAAAAAAAAAAAAAAAAAGTCATATTGAAATATAACTTGAAATGATAAATTTGATCCGTTTCCCTTGATTCAATATGAAATGAAATCAATAAGTCACACTAATGCAGCCTCTAGGTTTACAAGCTGAGGGAAGACTCCATCAAAGGCAGGGGCCACACAATTGGTCTGACTGTTTGGGTTGGCTTGAACAGTAGGCAGCTGGTTAATTGAGTCAAAACAAATTGGTTAGATTTTACTACCCTAAGCCTAATTCAATCTTAGTAAAATCCTTGTTTCTAAAAATAACCTAGAATTGTTCAAAAGAGCTTTCCATGACTCTGAAATACACAGTCTATCTCAAATATTTTTAAGCTGCTTTAAAACAAGAAATCTACACGATATGTATGTATCTTTAAAACAAGAAATCTACACGATAGCAATGTATAGGGTAAATTCTTCGCAGGATGAGATAAGGAAAACACCCACTAGAAAGGGGTCATGATTAAAGCTTCTTTTCCTCAAAATGGATAGTGAAATCAAAGTTTAAAATGTTTCTACAGAAGGGACTGGTGGAAGATTAATAATTAATATATGGCAGCAATAGAGAAATTTTGAAATGTGAATTTGATGAACAGAAATTGGCATCATATGATAAACAGGAGCGACAGGCGGGGAGTGAGAGAAGGAGGGTCTTTTGCTCAGAGACAGAATAGAAGGAAACTGGTTGGACTAGCAGGGGTTCCCTTTTTTTTAAGTGCAAACTTTCATTTGGTCGTGGACAAGGGCTGAAAAGTGAGGAGAGAGTGAGGGGAAGGAAGACTCTTTAACCAAAACAAATCAGGTTCACTTGTAACATTCCCAAGAGTTTTTCCCTAAAAGAAAAGGAAAAGAAGAAAGTTTAACACATGACTTTGATATGTGCTTTGCCAGCCAGTTCCCTGCACTTTCTATTTTCTTCCCATCCCCTTTGCTCCCATTCTTACTGTTAGACTCTTTTTTTTAAATCCATTCCAATTTTCCTCTAATATTTGTGTATAATTTTTCCTCCTTTTAACTAAGCTCCTTTTGAAATGTCTCCCTTTGTGTGTCTCCTGGCGGGGGGCAGGGTCTTTGCTCTCCTCTTTGGCCCAGTTTACGGGGGCTTGGGGCTTCACTGGGAGCTCTCAGAAGAATTGTGCAAATTGCACCCGGGCTTCCGTTGGAAGAACCACTCATCCCGAGACCCCGTGCTGTGCCCGAGTGCATCAAGGCCATGTCAACCCCTTGATGCTGCCTCACGCTGTGATCTTCCTTTGCACTGTGTCATATGTCACGATGGGTTTTCCCACAATGCATTCTTTAGTCAGTGTCAGGGAAAAAGAACAAATAATGTGCTCCTGCGGCAGCCAAACATGCTACCTGCAAGGTTGGGGAGCTGGACACATTTTCTTCCTCTGGAGTGAATTCCCTCTGCTGAACCTGTCTTTTCCTTCCCATTATTCTCACTCTCCCCCTCCCCTTTCCTACCCAGACTTCTGCTCCTCCGCAAAGTGCTTTCAGCAGGTTGGAACATTCATCCTGCAGGAAAATTTGGAATTGCAAACAATTGTTGGGAGTTCATTGATCAATCTGTTTGTGCTAAATGTATTTACACAGGAAATAATGGTATAAGGTGTTTTACATTGTCTGTACAGAGCTTAGTCATGAAACCATGTGAAAATATGCAGAGGGCAGAAGATTCCATAGGAACAAACCACTGAGAAATCATCTCTAAACACGTGAATATGTCTATTTTTATTTGCCGGTTCATCATCACTTTACCTTTTAAAAAGTGATTATGGAGACCAGTTCCTTTGCTTTTTAAAATAACCAAATGGCATTTTGTTGCCCTTAATCTGCCTTTCTAAGAAAGAAAAGAAGCCTCCGCCCTGATGATTGCATTTACTAACTGACCACATACAATCTCTTTCACACATGCCACATGCTGAAGCCAGGACGGTATTTGGAGGCGTTCGTGCAAACTACTTATACCCACCTGCCTAGTAGACAGAAGGAAGTGGACAAGATGTGAATCCTTAGAGCATCTGAAAGGATCGATGAAAAAGAAATCCGACTTCCTCCTAATCTCCGGAGTGTCCATGGCTTACTATAAAGTGTAAAAAAAATCAGATCAGATCAGAGTCACACAGTAAGGGGGGCTCCTCTGCACCCCGCTAGGCGGCATCACCACCACCGGGAAATTTGTTAGCAATGCAGGAGCTCAGGCCACTCCCCAGAGCTACCAGTTCAGAATCTGCATTTTAACAAGATCTCCAGATGGTCAGTTTACACATTAAAGTTTGAGAAGCCCTGCACGGCGGTATGGTGCTGTGCGAGTTTCTGAAAAGATTTAACCTGAGCCAATTGCTTCTAGAACTTCTGCCCTGAGAGGACACACTGCCACCTTGTCTGGTGTAGATACAAAGCACCCTTCTAAATTACAAACGGTATTCTCCATATCAACAGAGGAAGAGAAAGCTAAATAGAAACGCTAGGTGCAAACATCTCTTTTCTATTTATAAAATGCATATGAAGTGTATATAATTCTGTATATACTAATGTGCATGAAAATGGCTTAGCAACAAAATAGAGACAGATTCTGGATCGCTAATAAGACTAAATGGAGGATGGAGAACCCTGATAAAGGTTAAACCAAAACAATTCAAATGTGCAGGTTGTGCTGACTGCATAATTCTGGAGGAATTTGCAATATGTTATTCTACATTGAATCATTTAGACACTTACACTGTACATACATTGAAAATTGTTATTTTTTCCTCTGAAATGAACTGCTGAATATGTGTGGGCCCAGCTCTAAAAAGCTTGCTTCCTCTGTCCTCTCTTTCTCTCTCATCATTCTTGTTGTCAACCACGAATGGCTGATGCTATCCCGCGCCTCCTCTTTCCACTGAAAGTACTCTTTAAACTCCTTGGTAGAATGTACCCCCCTACAGCTCTGTTTCACCCCTGCCCTTATAAATACACTCACTGTACCAATTCTACTCTAATTGGTAACAAGGTGAATTCTTGGGTAATATTTACTGTAAGGTTCACGCTTACTCATTGATACTTGTGTTTTATCATACCTTTCTAAACAGGAAAATCTCATTTTACTAATGAAAAAACTGCATTCAAAGAGTTCTTTAGAAGTGCTACATATAAACAATCCTGAAAGCCTGTTCCCTACCATAGCAAGCCAGGCCTTGCTTTGCTACTCTTGAAATACCACTCATGACAAGCATTGGGTGAATTGCACTGATTAGATTTTTTTATCACTTCACCTTGCTCATTTCCTCTTTCTCTCTCTTATTACGAAATGCCCATTTTTTGATATCTTTAATTAATAGACTTTATTTGGAGGGCAGTTTGAAGTTACAGAAAAATTGAGCAGAAAGTACAGACTTCTTATATATCCCCTTAAACTCCTCTCACTTAGCTTCCCTTATTATTAACATCTTGCCTTAGTGCGGTACAATGGTTCTAATAGTGATACATAATTATTAACTAAATTTCATAATTTACATTAGAGTTTCTCTTTGTGTTGTACATTCTATGGGTCTAAACACCCATTTTTCATTGCGCTACTGCTATAATCATTTTTGGATTTCCTTTGCACCCAATTAAGAGATCTCTAAAGAAAAGGACCTTGCCCCAGTTGATCACTACATTACCAGAACTAAGTAGCAGCTTACTGTTTATTCTGGTTTTGTGCTCTTCGCGACTCTACATACCAGCTTTTTCTCATGGAGTTTTCCATTCACTAATATTTATTGAGCAGCTATTGCCTTCAAAAGACCATGGTGGTACCCAGAGATTTATCTGATATGGACGCCCTTTGTGTAACCAATGGTCAATTAGGAGAAATAAGGCATGTATATAAACAACGAGGCAAGGATTGAAGAGAGCTCAAGGGGAAAGTCATGGTAAGTTGAGTGGGTGGAGAAGGATGGGCTCTTTGTGCAGAAGGCAGTATTTGAGAGCCTGGAAGGACCAATAGCATTGGAAGATGTGATGATCGAGTATAAGTACTGGCTGAGAGAACAGCTCTAGTGAAAACACTGGAGATAGAGAAACATGGGTCTTGTGAGAAACCTAGAAGGAGCTCAGACTGATGGACCATTTGATGAGTGAAGGGCAGGAGTGGACAGTAAAGCTCAGCAGATTATCCATTTCTATGATAAATACTCTTGGAGTCTTTAGAGAGGTGCTTCTCAAAGTGAGGTAACAAGCCATACCAGGGTTGCTTCGTGGAGGCAAGTTTCTCATAGCATGGTACTTGGGTTATCTAAACAGAATCGGTCTCCTGGGGTGCATATTTTCAGGTCCTACCTTACACTCACCTAATCAGGATCTGGGGGGTGAGGAGTGAAGATAGAGACCAGAAATTCACATTTTTAACAAGCATTCCAAGTGGTCCTTGTGTACACGAAAGTATGAGAATTGCTGATAATTACCTCAAGACAATTGGGAAATGGACAAGAGCAAAATATTATAATCATTTTTGATTGAATACAAAATCCATACAAGTTTTTAAAAAAGAAATGCAAGGCTTCAAAAATTTATCTACAAGGTATATATACACTCACTCTCCTCTCTCTTTAGGAATCTTTGGATGGAAATGTACAAGAAGAGCTGTACCAAAAGCAGACAAAATGTTCAAACATGCTGCTAGTATGTTGAAACGTATTACAGATCGTTTGGCACGAACTCTGCTGTGTGTATCTGTATTAACATCGTCTTTAGCTGCAATGATCAGCTTTGGCCTCCTCCACACCTCCCCTGGTTTGATGGCAGACCATAATAATGTCACTTGGCTATTCTTGAAAAACAGCTAAGTGTTGATGGTACTTACTGCAGCAATATTTATGTGAGAACCCTGAAATACTTGGGAAAATATTTGGAGGGTGCAAAGGCTGGCATAGCCATAAATCCTGAGTAATGCTGCAATTGGGCAGGGACATAAAGTTCAATGGCCCCTGATTTTCTGGACATTTTGGTTCATTGTTTTGTACATTTATGTAACCCTTCTTAGTCTAACTGGACGTGGAGCTCTTCCCAGCTGGTTGACTTTCAGATTGAAGAATGTCATTATTTCCCAAGTTTCGTTTGCTTCTTGGGTAATCTTTATATACAATGAAGAAATCAATTCAATGGCCGGTCCACAATCGGAATAACCGAACTATGACTCTGGGCCATTTATCTCAGGTTCTGGAAGGTTAAACTTTAGACTTTTATGTCCAAACCGAAGTGGAAACAGAAGAAAAATCAGGGTCTTCAAAACCATGTCCATCGCAGAATGTGCTTGAACGTAATGGCTACTGATAACAAAAACTAGAAAACCCTCCCTCTGAAAGAAGTGTACTAAATAATGTAAACACAAAGACATACGCAGTTTATTATCAGAAAAACAGAGGAGTTGTATAGTCAAAAACAGTCAGCCCCTGACTTACAAACACCAAGTTACCAATCACCCACAAGGGCTAATTCCTATTACCCAACCCCAGTTCTCTCTCCCACCAGCACCCCAAATATGTGGGTGCTAGGCATGTTACAGGAGCTTGTGGATGACTTTGTTGCTTTTGAATAGCTTGGAATAGCTCACTGTGTTTTGAGAGGTCTTGCACACGGTGTGGCCAAACTGTATAGGCATTAAGTCAAACTAGATCTACAAGCTATTTCAGTAATTTTGTAGGCCACTCATCTCACCTTGAGGGATTGACTTTTTGATACTTTCTATCCCATCATGATAATGTTTATTATACCCTTTCTACTTTGGAAATTATCCTCCTAAGTGGAGAGGCAAAGCAGGTGTTGTGGAAAAGGATTTTGCCTTTGTTTATTCTTCCTTCAAATATTTGTAAAAAGGAAAACAATTCTCTTTCAGGGATGCCGTGTTGCTGTTTTTGTGTTTTCCACAAGTCACTGCTCTAATTATAAGGCCGTGTCACTGTGACATTGGTAACATGTTTCTCTCTCCAACCTCAGTGCACATCCGGAAATTGTTTGAGAGGCCCTGGGCAGCTACTGCCATCTCGTTAGCTGTAATGCTTTCATCCTTTATTCAATCGAAGTAATTTTTTACTTCGATTTTCCTTGTCAGGTTTTCCTTAACAGAATCTCTCATCTTACTTAAGTTGCTGCCCTTTTTACAGTCTTGGGTCAGAGAACCATACCTACATTTTCTCTGAGCTTTAAGAAATTTACTTTCACAAAGTCTAAATTTTATCTCACCATGGCCAGTTTCCTAGCCTTTTGTCATGTTAAAATGCTAAGATGAACAGTAATTTTTTCCACAGTTCCATTAATTTTCACATTTTTGACTACTCTTCCTTATTAATCCAAATAACAGGCCAAAACAGCTACTTCTAAGCCCACCTCCTTTACCCTCCCCAAACCTCCCCATACACACACACACACACACACAGACACACACACACACACATTTCTCTGTGTTCTATGATATCCCTAAAATACCCCAAAACAAAGTGTCTTGAGTGAGGCCAAATATGGGCAGTCATAGTCATGAAAAGAAAGGACCATCCCAGATTCTCAGTTTCTGTAACATCACAAATAGAATCCAGTTTTTGCAAGCCCACTAAAGAATGCTATTTTTTGCTCGAGCGACACTTCTAGCACAGGGCCAAATATTTGAAGGCCCTCACGTCTGCTGTGCCATTACCATTTACTCTGCCACTGTAACCTGCATTGTAATACCTTAGTCCACAACCTCCGTTTATTCAGGCAGCCTTCAGGTTTAATCAGGATAATACACACTTTTTCCTTAGCAAAATAATACCTACACATACATGCATATTATATTTACAGATATACATATATATGATTACATGATACATACATGACATATAATTTTTGAAAATGTAACTTTTTACACGTTCAGAATGATTTCTGTGTTTAGTGTAAGCAGTTGTTGATGACAGAGAGTACCCAGGAGCTCTTTTTAACTTCTTTGCCTCTTTCCCTGGTCAATCCAAATTTAACACTTATGTTTAATAGTAATTCAGGGCGAGAGAAAGAAAAGGCCTCTCCACCCACCCTTGAGTGTCGAGCAGTAAAAGATAAAAAGTTATGAGAGTATTCTGGTCTTGAGAGAATCAGAATGCCTATTTATTTCTCTTTTGTGAAAGTGCACTTGAAAAGTAAAACGTGAAACCCTACCCCAGTGTGAGACGAAAAGCAGAGGGAGGTTTTCCTCATAACTACAAATGATCTACACGGAGAGAGCAAGTAATGATGAGTTTTGGAAAATGATAAGATTGTAGCAATCCGGAGCACTGCAAGAAATTGGCAAATTGTAAAACAACCAGAAGGCGCTCAGTGAAGCTCTAATTTTGCCGGCTCTCCAGCCTCAGCAAAAGGAGGAGATGCAAGCAGTGGAAATGCTTTGCCTCTTTTCAGGGACAAGCAGACCATCTATATCATGACATACAGGAGGTTAGCTGTGTGGTCTTGCTTGGAGAAAGTTAAAGGATAATGGCCACTGGGCACAGGGCGGTTGAGCTGTCAACTCATTACGGTCATTGCTTGAGGGACACAGACTCCTGTTGGCTTCATTGAATATGGTAACTCCTAGCATGTTATGAACATTAAGAGGGTCTGCAGAAGTGACCTCCACCGCTGACTGCATGGTTCCATGTGGTACAAGGTTACAACTTCCAAGGATCAGGCAAATTGATGCCAAGTTAAAGAATGGGATCTTCACAGTCAGGGAAGACTCGGGAGGCATCTGGAAGCTACTGGTCATCTATTGGTAGCTAACTCCTTGACATCTACAGACCAGAATCCTGTCTCTGTTTAAAATTCCTTATTTTTTAAAATGAAACTAAGTGCAAATAAAACCCTAATAATGAAACTCAGAAGTACCCAAATGTTATGTATATATTTTATAGATCTATTGCGACCCACCCCCCAAAATTTTTGAAAGATATTTGGGATTTCTTGGTCATAGTCATAAAAGAAATGGACCATTAGAGAATCTAAAAAACTATGACCTCCTTGTTCAAATCAGATTATCCTTTTACCAGTCAGTGAGGCAATCTACCCTTCACTACACTGCTACAAATGCAGTGTACCAGCCCCAAAGACGCTCTTCCAGACTGTAACTTCCTGACTTCTGATTTTGTCTCTGGACTGTGTTCCCATAGCCCCTCTGCCTCTCCTTCACACCCCAGGCCCTATAGCCAGCCTGGGCTCTAGGTTCCTAAGGCCAATCCTGCCTCTTGCCTTAAGCCTCCACACTTGACAATGACAAAGCAATACAACACCTCTAGAAAAGTGAATAACTACTGTTACCCCCTTATTTACTATAATCTAATAGCTATTTTTATGTCTTCATTGTTAGTTATTTTCCAGATGTCAATGTTGCTTGCTATTTCCTTTTTTTGTTGTTGTTCTTAAAGATGTAAGCAATTAAATCAACACCTTAAATATGGTAAAATGAGCTTTATACTCAACTTTATGTCTTAAAATTTGGTCGTTTTCTCTTGACAGTACAGTATTTTTTTTTCCTTATTATTATCTTTGGCTGCATCAGGTCGTAGGTGCGGCACACGGGATATTCATTGAGGCCTGTGGCGTCTTTGATTACAGCTCTCGGTCTCTTCGTTGCGGCACTTCGGCTTCTCTCTAGTTGTGGCATGCGGGTTTTTTTTTTTTTCCTCTCTTCTCTCTCGTTATGGCTCCAGGGCTCCAGGGCGTGTGGGCTCTGTAGTTTGCGGCACGTGGGCTCTTTCGTTGAGGTGGTCCTCGGGCTCAGTAGTTGTGGCATGCAGGCTTAGTTGCCCTGTAGCTAGTAGGTTCTTGGTTCCCCAACCAGGGATTAAACCTGCATCCCCCTGCATTGGAAGGCAGATTCTTTACCTGGACCACCAGGGAAGTCCCTTTTATTTAATTTTTTTATTACGGTATAATTGATTTACAATATTAAATTAGTTTCAGGTGTACAACAGTGATTCAAAAATTTTGTAGATTAAATTCCATTTAAAGTTATTATAAAATATTGGTTATATTCCTGTGCTGTGCAATATATCCTCATAGTTTTTTTTTTTTAACCTCTTTTTTTTTAAAAACATCTTTATTGGAGTATAATTGCTTTACAATGGTGTGTTAGTTTTTGCTTTATAACAAAGTGAATCAGCTATATATATACATATATCCCCATATCTCCTCCCTCTTGCGTCTCCCTCCCACCCTCCATATCCCACCCCTCTAGGTGGTCACAAAGCACCGAGCTGATCTCCCTGTGCTATGCGGCTGCTTCCCACTAGCCACCTATTTTACATTTGGTACTGTATATATGTCAAGGCCACTCTCTCACTTCGACCCAGCTTACCCTTCCCCCTCCCCGGGTCCTTAAGTCCATTTCCTATGTCTGCGTCTTTATTCCTGTCCTGCCCCTAGGTTCTTCAGAACCTTTTTTTTTTTCTTTTTTTTTTTTTTAGGTTCCATATATATGTGTTAGTATACGGTATTTGTTTTTCTCTTTCTGACTTACTTCACTCTGTATGACAGACTCTCGGTCCATCCACCTCACTACAAATAACTCAATTTCGTTTCTTTCTATGGCTGAGTAATATTCCGTTGTATATATGTGCCACATCTTCTTTATCCATTCATCTGTCAATGGCCAGTTAGGTAGCTTCCATGTCCTGGATATTGTAAATAGAGCTGCAATGAATATTGTGGTGCATGACACTTTTTGAATTATGGTTTCTCAGGGTATATGCCTAATGGCGGGATTGCTGGGTCATATGGTAGTTCTATTTTTAGGGGTTTTTGTGTGTGTGTGTGTGTGGTACGCAGGCCTCTCACTGTTGTGGCCTCTCCCATTGCGGAGCACAGGCTCCAGATGTGCAGGCTCAGCGGCCATGGCTCACGGGCCTATCCGCTCCACGGCATGTGGGATCTTCCCAGACCGGGACACGAACCCGTGTCCCCTGCGTTGGCAGGCAGACTCTCAACCACTGTGCCACCAGGGAAGCCCCTATTTTTAGATTTTTAAGGAACCTCTATACTGTTCTCCATAGTGGCTGTATCAATTTACATTCCCACCAACAGTGCAAGAGGGTTCTCTTTTCTCCACCATCTCCAGCATTTATTGCTTGTAGATTTTTTGATGATGGCCATTCTGACTGATATGAGGTGATACCACATTGTAATTTTTTTTTTTTTTTTTGCGACACGCGGGCCTCTCACCGTTGTGGCCTCTCCCGCTGCGGAGCACAGGCTCCGGACGCGCAGGCCTAGCGGCCATGGCTCACAGGCCCAGCCGTTCCGCGGCACATGGGATCCTCTCAAAACGGGGCATGAAACCACATTCACTGCATCAGCAGGCGGGCCCTCAACCACTGCACCACCAGGGAAACCCCATCATTGTAATTTTGATTTGCATTTCTCTAATGATTAGTGATGTTGAGCATCCTTTCATGCATTTGGTGGCAATCTGTATATCTTCTTCGGAGAAATGTCTATGTAGGTCTTCTGCCCATTTTTGGATTGGGTTGTTTGTTTTTTTGATATTGAGCTGCATGAGCTGCTTGTAAATTTTGGAGATTAATCCTCTGTCAGTTGCTTCATTTGCAAATATTTTCTCCCATTCAGAGGGTTGTCTTTTCATCTTGTTTATAGTTTCCTTTGCTGAGCAAAAGCTTTTAAGTTTCATTAGGTTCCATTTGTTTATTTTTATTTATATTTCTGTTTCTCTAGGAGGTGGATCAAAAAGAATCGTGCTGTGATTTATGTCATAGAGTGTTCTGCTTATGTTTTCCTCTAAGATTTTTATAGTGTCTGGCTTTACATTTAAGTCTTTAATGCATTTTGAGTTTATTTCTGTGTATGGTGATAGAAAGTGTTCTAATTTCATTCTTTTACATGTAACTGTCCAGTTTTCCCAGCACCACTTACTGAAGAGGCTGTCTTTTCTTCCTTGTATATTCTTGCCTCCTTTATCAAAGATAAGGTGACCATATGTGCATGGCTTTATCTCTGCACTTTCTATCCTGTTCCCTTGATCTATATTTCTGTTTTTGTGCCAGTACAATACTGTCTTGATTTCTGTAGCTTTGTAGTATAGTCTGAAGTCCGGGAGCCTGATTCCTCCAGCTCCGGTTTTCTTTCTCAAGATTGCTTTGGCTATTCGGGGCCTTTTGTGTTTCCATACGAATTGTGAAAATTTTTGTTCTAGTTCTGTGAAAAATGTCATTGGTAGTTTGATAGGGATTGCATTGAATCTGTAGACTGCTTTGGGTAGTATAGTCATTTTCACAATGTTGATTATTCCAATCCAAGAACATGGTATATCTCTCCATCTGTTTGTATCATCTTTAATTTCTTTCATCAGTGTCTTATAGTTTTCTGCATACAGGTCTTTTGAATACTTAGGTAGGTTTATTCCTAGGTATTTTATTCTTTTTGTTGTAGTGGTAAATGGGAGTGTTTCCTTAATTTCTCCTTCAGATTTTTCATCATTAGTGTATAGGAATGCAAGAGACTTCTGTGCATTAATTTTGTATCCTGCTACTTTAGCAGATTCATTGATTAGCTTTAGTAGTTTTCTGGTAGCATTGTTAGGATTCTCTATGTATAGTATCATGTCATCTGCAAACAGTGACAGTTTTACTTCTTCTTTTCCAATTTGGATTCCTTCTATTTCTTTTTCTTCTCTAATTGCTGTGGCTAAAACTTCCAAAACTATGTTGAATAAGAGTGGTGAGAGTGGACAACCTTGCCTTTTTCCTGATCTTAGAGGAAATGGGTTATTTTTCACCATTGAGAATGATGTTGGCTGTGAGTTTGTCATATATGGCCTTTATTATGTTGAGGTAAGTTCCCTCTATGTCTACTTTCTGGAGGGTTTATGTCATAACTGGGTGTTGAATTTTGTCAAAAGCTTTTTCTGCATCTATTGAGATGACCATATAGTTTTTCTCCTTCAGTTTGATAATATGGTTTATCACATTGATTGATTTGCATATATTAAAGAATCCTTGCATTCCTGAGATAAATCTCACTTTATCATCATGTCTGATCATTTTAATGAGCTGTTGGATTTTGTTGGCTAGTATTTTGTTGAGGATTTTTGCATCCATGTTAATCAGTGTTATTGGCCTGTAGTTTTCTTTCTTTGTGACCTCTTTGTCTGTTTTGGTATCAGGGTGATGGTGGCCTCATAGAATGAGATTGGGAGTGTTCCTCCCTCTGTTATATTTTGGAAGAGTTTGAGAAGGATAGGTGTTATCTCTTCTCTAAATGTTTGATAGAATTCACTTGTGAAGCCATCTGGTCCTGGGCTTTTGTTTGTTGGAAGATTTTTAATCACAGTTTCAATTTCAGTGCTGTGATTGGTCTGCCTATATTTTCTATTTCTTCCTGGTTCAGTCTCAGAAGGTTGTGCTTTTCTAAGAATTTGTCCATTTCTTCCAGGTTGCCCATTTTATTGGCATAGAGTTGCTTGTAGTAATCTCCCATGATCCTTTGTATTTCTGCAGTGGCAGTTGTTACTTCTCCTTTTTCATTTCTAATTCTATTGATTTGAGTCTTCTCCCTTTTTTCGTTGATAAGTCTGGCTAATGGTTTATCAATTTTGTTTATTTCTCAAAGAACCAGCTTTTAGTTTTATTGATCTTTGTTATTGTTTCCTTCATTTCTTTTTCATTTATTTCTGATCTGATCTTTATGATTTCTTTCCTTCTGCTAACTCTGGGGTGGTTTTGTTCTTTCTTTAATTGCTTTAGGTATAAGGTTAGGTTGTTTATTTGCGATGTTTCTTGTTTCTTGAGGTAAGATTGTATTGGTATAAACTTCCCTCTTAGAACTGCTTTTGCTGCATCCTATAGGTTTTGCATCGTCATGTTTTCATTGTCATATGTTTCTAGGTATTTTTTAATTTCCTCTTTGAATTCTTCAGTGATCTCTTGGTTATTTAGTAGTGCATTGTTTAGCCTCCACGTGTTTGTAATTTTTACAGATTTTTTCGTGTAATTGATATCTAGTCTCATAGTGCTGTGGTCGGAAATGATACTTGATACTGTTTCAATTTTCTTAATTTTACCAAGGCTTGATTTGTGACCCAAGATATGATCTATCGTAGAGAATGTTCCATAAGCACTTGAGAAGAAAGTGTATTCTGTTGTTTTTGGATGGAATGTCTTATAAATATCAATTAACTCCCTCTTGTTTAATGTGTTATTTAAAGCTTGTTTTTCCTTATTTATTTTCATTTTGGATGATCTGTCCATTGGTCAAAGTGGGGTGTTAAAGTCCGTTATTATGACGTGTTATTGTTGATTTCCCTTTTATGGCTGTTAGCATTTTCCTTATGTATTGAGGTGCTCCTATGTCGGGTGCATAAATATTTCCAATTGTTATATCTTCTTCTTGGATTGATCCCTTGACCATTATGTAGTGTCCTTCTTTGTCTCTTGTAATAGTCTTTATTTTAAATTCTATTTTGTCTGATATGAGAATTGCTACTCCAGCTTTCTTTTGGTTTCCATTTTCATGGACTATCTTTTTCCATCCCCTCACTTTCAGTCTGTATATGTCCCTAGGTCTGAAGTGGGTCTCTTGTAGACAGCATATATATGGGTCCTGTTTTTGTATCTATTCATCCAGTCTATGTCTTTTGGTTGGAGTATTTAATCCATATCCTCGTAGTTTATTTATTTTATACATGGTAGTTTACACCTCGTAATCCCCAACCCCTGTCTGGCCCCTTCCCTCTTCCCTCTTTCTAAAGGTCTCTAATCTCTTCGATTCACTCGGCTTTCATTGATTCATTAAATCAAAAAATATTTATCCCTTCCATTTCCTCAATTTTTCTTGCATTATAAAATATCTTGTCCAAGAGAGCTTTGCCGTGATTGGTGAGTCATAACTAATGCTTTCTGTTCTTCCAATTATTTCAATGTAAACATTTCCCAACTGCTTTTATTTCCATTGATTTGCACACATATTTACCCTTTCTCATCCTAAATAATGGATTTTTTTCTCTATGCCTGTGTTTAAATATTTCCTTTATTTGTTATATGTACCTTTCCTTTGCAAAATAATTATAGTGTGTAATTGCAGTTTAATCATAGCATCCATTCTGTTCAATGATCCCTTTACTAAGTGGAATTACATGTTAACACCCTTATCAAGTGCTAAATTTCAGAGAATAATCTGTGAGGTCTTGCTGAGTTTTTCCCAGCGCTTGTCTTTTCCATAATGAAGCATTCTTCCAGAGTGAATGGCTTATGAAAATCTGATAACAATTCAGTCTGATAGAAGAAATTAAAATTCGATATTTTTAGTTGTGTTGCAGCCAAGGAAGAACTATGAAATGGAATCTATCTTCAAAATGTAGAAATTGACTGACTTTTTAAACATGCATTAAATGGTTCACCTGTTAAGATTCAACTTTTTAAGATGTATTTGAATTGAATTTCTGAAATATCGACAAGTCTTGCTCTTACAATAATTGCGGTTTTCTTTTCAAATATTTTGCTCTAAAGAAATTTCACTGGAAATAAAATTAATATATAATCCCTGCTTTACCTTGGATTTTTATTTTATCACTTTAAATGCCCTTTAAAAAATAGAGTGTAAACCTATCAATAAATAGAATAATATCTTTATTAGTAATATTATTTTTAAGTCCCTATGTGCTGGGTACTCTGTTAAAGTCTTCACATGGATCATCTTCTTTAATCCACAAAATGATGGTGCTCCTATTATTATCCTCCTTTTACAGATGAGCTAACAGACTTTTAAAAGGTTAAGTGACTGCCCAAAGTCACACAAGTACTGTGATTATAGCATCAATAATAAGTGACCTTATTCGAACCCACATGCTGATGAAGTCTGCGAACTTTTGGGTTATATAAGTTTAATAGCATTTCCCAAGGTCATCATGAGAAAATCAGCATCTATTATGTTAAAATCACTGAGTGAAGGAAACCTCTCACTGTATACACACTTTAGCATCCACCACTTTGGGTACCATCTGCCTGGAAGAACTTTTGTGGGATCACAACAGGTACGTGAGAACTTTAAATTACTCTTGATTTCTATCCACAGTGTATTGACACCACCTGGGTGCTGTACTATCATTTTTTATTAAAACCAAAGAGTTTTAACAATTAGATTATGAGTAAGGAAGACCTACCATGATTTTGCAAGCTTCAACCAACACCCTTTTGATCTGCAGTGTGACAAATGAGCCACAAAGCTGTCATATATATGTGTGTGTGTATATATATATGTATATATAATATAGGTCATATTATATAAAATATTATACAATATGTAACATTACATATATAAAGGAGAGAACAATTTATTAGTCTGCATATCTTTAAAGAACATGAGCTATTTATGTGCTTTTATCATGAGATATGTGTTTGTGTGCCTTTTAGTATAAGCTCTTTCATTCAACATGATCTAAATGTGGAATATTTTTTAACAATCTTATACTTTGTTTAGGAAGTCACCATACATGTCACAGAAATTATCTCTGCTCAAGGAATTCAAAAGCAATAAATATCAACCCTCAACAAGATGCTGTTTAAGGATTTTGCATTGTCTCAGGCTTATGAAACAGATGAAGAGCATCATTTCCTCAATGAACCACAACTGTGTCAATTAATGGAAATTTCCAGATAGCAAGATGCTGATAATAGACATTTTATTATCAATATATATACACATGAACACACACATACAATATATACACAACACAGCAAATAAAATGAAGGGGGTAGTTTAAGCTCCATTCCTTCAACAAACTCTCAGTAAACTAATTCACATTATTTGTAGCTTGGTTGCACATAAAACTTTCAACAGCTGAATAAATACCTGAGTTCTGCCCTTTGTTTCAATTTACTTGCTTACCTGTGAGCCCCTTTCCACTGCCCCTGAATAGACAACCAGGAGCCCTGGTCCTAGAGGCGTTAATAGGTGTTGAGTGCTTAATTTCCTGCATGCTGCATATAAAAGCACCCTTATGTGTCAGGTTCCAAAGGCATAATACAAAAAAGAATAAACACTGGTTTTTATGGAATCCTTCATATACAAATTATCCCAAAGAGCTTTATGAACAATGAATTGGACACTGGCAGTGCAGGGAGGGATGTAAACAAATGTAGCAGCCATTGAGCGCTCAGGAATAAGTCACACAGAGGTCTCCTTGAACTGTCAAAAAGTATACATCTTCCCCAGTGTTCCTTACTAAAACAGTGTCCGCACATGAAGCTTGCTGTCAATCACAGAACTCCACCCACACAATCTGAGGGAAGTGAAAATTCCTTATTTCAAGGATTGATACAATAACCTGCACAGGAAATGGATTTGGCAAAGTTAACTCAATTTACTTCGTACCAGGTTACTAGACCCATTGATTGCTGCTGGGTAGGGTTTAAATATGACTCATCATACCAACCCCATCCCTATTTTCCCCAACCCCTCCCCATGCATAAACACCCTAAATATCAGTTTTGAACAACCAAAGAGTGAGTATTTTAATACTTAGCTCCACTCAGCATTTTCCCTGCCCTCATTTTCTTGTTATTCATTTCATTTTATGAGTTGTGTACATGTCTTCCTCACCAAATTCATAGTAAGAGATCCAGTGTTGGTTTTTTTCTAGCCACCACTCCCCTCAACTGACAGCATCTACCCAAGTTCTACTGAGCTAGTAGCACCTCAATAAGAGGTTCTCAATATAAGCTAACTAATAAATACAGTAGTTATTCCAGGCGTAGACATCAAAAGGAACAAAGTGAAATTTTCTATCTTTACTTTTGCAGAGCCTGTATCTGGACCACTACAAGAATGAATCATCTTTTTTTTTTTAATGTTAATGGGAAAAGTGAGCCTTTCCAACAACCCACTTAGTAACATCCAGATACCCCTCGTCAAAAGCTCTGTGAGTTCCTCTGCATCCAGCAAGCTGGTTCTGATGGAACAGAGCCAAAAGCAGAACTTCCACTTTCAATCATTGGTGGTTGCCCTGGGAAGCTCCTCCAAAGCACTCATTTCTCAGTAGCACCTGAAGCGTGCCAGAAAGGAAAGCAGAAGGACAAACTCTCTTCTCCCCTTGGGTTTTGCAGATATGGTACTTGTGAGCTGGGGTCTTATGTCACCTCACACCAGGACTGACACACATGCAGCACTTTTAAAGTCAGGAATCAGTAGGGACACAGAGCAGCTGGATAAAATGAACTCCCCACCTCCACCCTCCCTCCCCTCTGCACCTTGCTCTTCTCTGTAGGGGACAGCCTCTGAAGGATCAGCTTCCTTGGGACTACAGTGACCCTGTAAGTCCAAGAGTCTCTTTCTTTCAGTTTCCAGTTGAGTTTCTTTGGGGTACTGGACACAGCTGATTCAGCCCATCTGTCCCATAACCCTAGCTCTGAGCTCCAGAAGCTCAGACCACAGTTCATTTCTTCTCTTAACCATCCCATGACCCTCCTCTCCCCTTCCCCGGGCCACCTGGCCCTCTGAGGCTGAGCTGCAGTTGCGCACAGTCCTGGGAAGTGCCCCCAGGACTCAACATAATTACTCCACCTCCCAAATCCCAGCCCCACCCCTCACTGAGGGTTCCTGCCGCACCTTCTCTTCAGCCATCTGTTGGGCTGTGAAGTGGGATTTAAGTTGCCTCCATTCTGCCAGGCCAGCAGTAGAACCATCTCTATTGTCAAGGACCTCCCTGATCCTGTCTCTTTCTGGGTCTGGATCTCCCAATTACCTGTGGACCCCTTCCTATCTAGAGATAGACACCATTGTATAAAAGAGTTCTGCACCAAATCCTGCCTCTTCCTGAAGGTTACTCGTTTTATGCTCAAACATCAAGGGATTCAATTTTCATAGTCTTACTGCTGAAAGTCCGTCATAATTTCTGCAGATCCCAACACTGGCCTTGGTATGATGCCTGCTTTTGGTGGGATTTTTCTGCTGCTAAGAATCTTCTTAAAGCCTTAGGGACCCAAAAGACTTGGTGCCCATATTATTTAGATCATTGCCACAGTTCACCACTCTTGCAACTGCTTCCTTCTGGCAACATAATGTAGTGGTTAAGAGTACAATTCCAGAGCTGGCTGCGCAGGGTCTGTCACTAACTATGACAGGTCTATGTGACCTTTGGTCAATTGCTTAGTCTTCACATGCCTCAGTTTCCTCTCAGATATTATGGGAATAACACTTATATCTACCTCACGTGTTGTGTAAGCATTAAATGAATTAATACAAGTGGAGTGCATAGAACAGGGTTTAGCACACAGTAAACATTAGCCATCATAATTCCAAGCTAGGGTACAGTATTGTCCGCTGTGTAATAGATGTCATTCCCCTAAAACAAACTATAAATGTATATACAGAGGATACACACCCCCTCGGTCCTCAGAGAGGCTGGGCTAGACCTTCAGGCACCCCCTGCTAGAGCAGCCTCAATACTTCACCAAAAATTTTTGTACAAATATTGTCATTTTCCTATGTGCTGTGATGTGACAAAGCAGGAAAGCACTCCCTCAAAGGTTCCTAGAGGAAATATGATCCAAAAAGAGGAGCTCTTACTCTACTGAAGTTGAAACAGAGCAAGCAAGGATATCCTCACGCAATTTTCCACCACATTAAGGCCATTAACTTCTGACCCAGGTTGCTGAGAAATCTTTCACAGGGCAGAGGATCACACCAGAAGAGAGAAGACAGAGGATGCCAGAATTTCTTAAGCACTGACCTGAAACTTCCTGCCAGGGGTTCCTGAACTGAGACTCACGGACAGTGTCTGACAAAAAGGGAGACTCACTGGGGACACGTGTTTCCATCCCCAGGGAAATATGCATCCCCACCCCAAGCCTGGCTGTGATTCTCATGCGAACACTCTATTCTCACCCTACTGCGATTGGACCAGTCCGACTCTCCCAACCTTCGAAACTGTGCGCTAACCGTCACCTCCCTGCTCACATTCAAAGCCATGTCCTCCACATTCCCTGGTCCTGACTGGTTCCCAAAGTCATTCATGGAGGGGACAAATTCAGGCAGTGGCTCCCTAGCTACCCAGATGTCAAACACTACAAAAAAGAAAAGTATATACACAAATGTGTGCATAGTTGTGGGCTTGAAGACAGCCATGTTAAGATTAGTCTTATATAACAAAATAAAGAATTGTACCAGATATTCAAGATTCACTCCAGCACTGGTTCAAAGTCAAGCTCTGAGTTGTTTCAGGTCTCCTTAAATTAGCCCCTCAACAGGTCCTCCCACAACAAAGTAAGTGACTAATGTACTACTTACTGCCTCAAGTCCACTACACAAAAACTTCTTTTGCTAAAAACAACAATCACAGTGCTTTGTTTTTTACACTTTACAATGTGTTAGTTTCTCCTGGTCGTAATGGGACTTCACCTGGGAGAAGGTGATGTTGAGACTCTTGCTGGAATCCAAACACCAAAAGGGATTTTTCCTTATATTACAAATGATTAATATAATAATAAAAAGAGCCATCGTTTCCGGAGCTCTTACTATGTGCCAGGAAAATGCCTCTAATAGTTTCTCTGTTTTCCTCACTAAACTGTAAACCCAGTGTCCTTCAAAAAACAAGCAGATCCCCATTTTCTTGACTGAGCACGTTGATACTTCCTTGAGATGCTTTAATTATCTCTGGATCCCTGGTGACACGTAGTAGGTTTTGAATAAATCTTTGATACATTAATTCTTTAAATAATTAATATAATTATCTGCAATGAGCTCTTCCAAAATTGAATGCCCAATGAAAGATGTATCAATATTTCCCACTTAGAGTCATTGAGATTTACAAAGAATGTACCTTTGAATCAACTAGGGAGTTAGTTTATACACAAATCAAACCATTTCTTCTCCATTATGCTAATTTTTAATCTAATACCCAAAACTCATATAGTTCATTAGTTCAAAGTTTTTAATATGTACGAAAATATTCATTTTAAATTTTGGGGTGTCCATAAACTTTTATACAGTGCTTTCCTATTATGATGAATGATTTAGTCAAAGCTGTCATAGTTAATGAGCATGATCAGAAAAGTTAATGTACTTTACCAGTTTATCATTTAGTACTTTTATATTAGAAATTTCAATCATTTCCACCTTAAAAAATGTTTCTAATACTTTTTGTTTTCAACCTTTGTAATTCCAGGAAAATGTGTTTAAAATAATCATTTTAATAACTTAAGGGTTTGATGTTTTATATCTGAGTGCGATTTAGTTACCAATTTCACATAAGTACACTTAATGCTTGATAATGCTGTGTTACCATAGGTAAATCAGAGAGATTTAATTTATCTGCTTTATCTCTTTAGTTTTTAAAAATTTTTGTTTTTCTTCGACTTTTTATGTCTTTTTCCACTCTCATTTGCACAAAATCATTCTAATATTTTTAGAATTTACGTGCTATTATTGTTTGTGTGAATACCAAGTTATCATCAGATAACCATTGAGGGCAAAATTAATTTCACCAATATTTACAGTGAAGTATACACCATCATTTACAGATTTTTATAATTTCAATGAAAACATACAAATTACCGTTTTTGTGGGTCAAAACAATCTAATGTTAGAGTTTCGTAAGGTTTGGGACTTCCCTGGCAGTCAAGTGGTTAAGACTCTGCACTTCCACTGCAGGGGGTGTGGGTTCGATCCCTGGTCGGGAACAGGGAACTAAGATCTCGCATGCTGCACAGTGCAGCCAAAAAATTTAAAAAACAAAAGAATTTCATATGGTTTGATCTAACACAAGCACATATCCTAGCCTTAAATGCAGTTAAATTTTTTAAATTCTGGGAGGTTGCGTGGCACAGGAGAAAGGACATGAATAGGGAAGTGAGTCAGACATAGTTTTGAATCTCAGCTCTGCATACATACTAGCTCTGTGATATTGTAAAACTTCTTAACTCTCTGAGCTCTTAATTTCCTCACCTATCAAACAGTAATTACTACCTGGAAGGTTATCGTGAGAATTAAATTTTAAAAACATGTATAAAACACCAAGTACACTGCCTGGCACCAAGAAGACATTCAACAAATATTTTGTCTTTGCTCTTTCTTTCTTCTTCTTCCTAAATTGGCTCTAAAAACTGTAGTCTGAAGGGCAATTGACAAACTGATCAAATAAATAGCTCTAATTTGTTGTCTGAATGAGGGGTGTGTGGAGGGGCGGGTGGCAAGATGAGCTACATGTCACACTATAACTCGATTTGCCTTTCTGGCAAGAGTCGATCTTACTAAGTGCCTCCCATGTATTTTTATCTGAAGTGTAAATTCAGGGAAATTTTCATTTTTTGTTACAAAAGACTGTTTTATGAATTATTAATCATTTAGCAAATTCATTAGATTATGTCAGGGTTACTAACTCAGTGCTTTTAAAATATATTAGCTACATGAATTTTATTACTGTGACACTGACTGTCAGAGAAAACTGGAAACTTTTCCCCTTCCAAATGATTTCTTTATTGTTCGTTTTGAGAAACCAACAGGCAGCAAGTTTTCGCCCTTTCTGGACCGAAATTTTCCTTTCTTTTAGACGTCCGCTAAGAATTTGTATCATGTCTGCTGGTGATTTGAAAATCTATGACTCTAGAAAGAAAATGGTATTTTAAATTATTCCTATTTTTCCAAAATTGCTTTCACAGAAGTCACAATGAAAAGAATAGCAATTTTTAACATTCCAGCATCACAGGGCCAAATGCTTTGTTTGTGCCTTGGATTCTTTGTTTAAAAAAGAAAAAAATTCTGTCCAGTTTCATTTCTGAGTTTTACTGAAACCTTACCAAGTTTTCTGTGAGGGCTTCAGTGCTTTATATAGTCCCTGTTTTGTTCTTTGATCTTCTGCTTTAGTCCTCCAGAGTCAAAGTGGAGGTAGGAACTAAACCCTCCTCATTCCCGACTTTGAAGGATGAGAAGCTAGAGGCAGTTAAAACTTAACAGCAAAAATATTGAAAGCATTTATACCATAGTTGATCAAGTTTTAAATTCTAGTTGCCATATGAAAGAAGGGATTATCCTCTTATAGACATTATATTTAAATTATCTGGGTTGATATTTTTCTTATTTATGTCAAAGATTACAGTACACAGTCAAGAACAGCAACCGAAGAGATCTTAATGTAAAACATAGAACTATGCCGCCTCCCTGCCAAAAAGTGTTCTTGGCCTCCCACTGCACCTAAATAAAACCTAAATCCGTTACTATGGGTTGGTGGCCATTTGAGTATCCAGCAAGTAAATCCCCTTCCTACGTGGAGGGAGATCCCCATTTTTTTTTTTTTTTTTTTTTTTTTTTTTGCGGTACGCGGGCCTCTCACTGTTGTGGCCTCTCTCGTTGCGGAGCACAGGCTCCGGACACACAGGCTCAGCGGCCATGGCTCACGGGCCCAGCCACTCCACAGCATGTGGGATCTTCCCGGACCGGGGCACGAACCCGTGTCCCCTGCATCGGCAGGCCGACTCTCAACCACTGCACCACCAGGGAAGCCCTCCCCATTTTTTGAGTCTTCCTGAAGTCAAGGGTCCAGGCATTCCTTCTCCATCCCCAGCCAGCGAGGGCACACAGCCATTACCTATGTTTGGCCGGATGGGCCCTTCCAGGTGGGATTCTCAACCCTGAGAGAAGGCCACAAAGCTATAGAGGGAGGTGAGAAAATCTTCCTTACTGACATCAATTAGCAGCATTAACTCTCCAGTGGAGGCACAAACACCAGCATCACCTAAAGAGTTAGCTTCTCCTTTTACCCTTCCTTCGTTCCTGCTCATTTGCCAAGCCTATTTCTCCACGTTTCCCATCAATTGCGGATGCAGATTACTCTCTACTACATTCATTAGAATACATTCCTTTCTGCTTAGGATAGCCATCATGCCTTCCTTTTGCAACCACTGGCTGATACGTGGCCTCTGAATCCTCATTTTTATCAAACTCTCCCCAGGGTTGATTGCATTCAGGTTCACTGGACTTTTGTTCAGTTCCTCAGCAATTTGAATCTGTTTTCCTTCCTTTGCACATCCAGTTCTCGCTCAAAGAGTTCATTTTTCCCTTCCTTACATGGATAGCTCCTTTCTTCTTTCGGGTCTTAGTTAAAATGTCACTAATTCAGAGGGAACGTCCCATGTGGTAGAAATGATCCAATGCCCATTGCTTCCTTCTTTTCTCCGCCTCTTTCTTCTTCCTTTGCATACATATTAGTCCATAACTTGGCAATTGTTAATTTCTGGGAAGCACACAAACAGTAAACCACGTATTCCTTAGGTCATAAATGAATAGAAGGCTAAAATTCTATATCTACTACCATTATCATTTTCACTGAACATATATTGCATGCAGAGTGTACATGACTTTGAACATGAAGTTTAGTGTTAACACAAGTATGAATATAACACTTTGTGTAAATTTTCTTACCACAAGTAGTCAGGCATAATCCTCAATCCATAAGATAAATTATCTAAAGAGTCAGGTTTAAACAAAAGGAGACTGGAAACTTAGAGATATCTGAAATTCTAAAAATCAGAATGTAACCTTTAATCTGAATGTTATAAACTTTATGCCAAAGAACATTTTCTTGATATTTATTTTAATGCCAATAAAACAAAAGACTGATGGCTCAAATTCCTTGAGCTTCTCTAGATAAGCAAGCTTAAAAGTATTTCTGTTGGGGGCTTCCCTGGTGGCGCAAGTGGTTGAGAGTCTGCCTGCTGATGCAAGGGACATGGGTTCGTGCCCCGGTCCGGGAAGATCCCACATGCTGCGGAGTGGCTGGGCCTGTGAGCCATGGCCGCTGAGCCTGTGCGTCCGGAGCCTGTGCTCTGCAACGGGAGAGGCCACAGCAGTGAGAGGCCCACATATCGCAAAAAAAAAAAAAAAAAAAAAAGTATTTCTGTTGGGTTTTGTTAAAGCAAGAGTCTTACAAGGTTCTTATATTTTCTCCATGCCAGGGGACATTAAAATGAATACTTTCCTACCATAAATTGGAAATCCTGAGACTTGGGGAACACTGAATTAATCTGTGCTGAAGAAGCAAGTAAAGAGGACAGCAGAGATTGAAGGATCACCCTGGCTTCCTGGAGACCCCTGTGTGGTGGATATATATCATAAGTATGATATGTATAGTATATATGTACTGTGGGACTTTAGCATAGAGCCTTCTGAGAAAGGCACGCTGGAAATCCACAGTAGACATGTTAAAGAGCGTGAGACTTGGGCACAATGCCCATTTATGGAATAAAAAAAATATTTTTTTCCTTGCTGGAGCAGCGAGAAGAGTGCCTCCAGACTTTGTCAATTCCACTTCACGTTATTATGCTCCTCACCCCCTGCATTACAGCACTGGCATGCAAGTCATCATTCCTTATAATAGGCTCTCCACTATTAGAAGTGGCCCTTTTTCATCTTCCACCAAATTATAAAATAGCTTCCCATCATAACTTATGTTCTGTATATATATACTCCAGCCACGACTTTTCTCTCATATTAAAATGCTCTGCTTTAAATGGGCCTCTAATATATAATTTTATTGTTTGAGCATTTCAGTTTCTTTTTGCTTTATGTTTCTTTATAGCAGGTTAGACAGCTCTTTGTGATATTTTGATGAAAGATTCTACATAAATAAAATTGACTGAGAAGACAGACCTTGCTGGTAGCATTGGAGAACACTCTCTGCACTCTGCAAACTTAAGATCAAGATTCCAATCTCATATAGGGATATATGTATATGTATAGCTGATTCACTTTGTTATACAGCAGAAACTAACACA